>NC_090754.1:88167458-88367458 GCF_036898095.1 Palaemon carinicauda
AAAAAAAAAAAAAAAACGCTATCAGGATTCTAGCATACAAATAGCAAACATTGTGCTAGAATTTGAGAACCACAATGTATTGGAATTTTTGAGATATCTAGCCCACAATTTAGAATTATATTATTTAAATCCCTTTTCAATATTTCTGCAACCCATCTATGTACAAATTTTAGTATATAATGTTATCTTTTTAAAACATGTATTTTTTAAATCATGTATTTTTTATTAACAATAACAAAACATTAGTTTTAATAGTTATTATGTATTTTTATTTTTTTACACCATTGTCCAGTGGTTTTACAAGGGCAATTGTCCCGGGGGGCAGTTTTCCTACGGGGGGCAGTTGTCCTACGGGGGCAGTTGTCCCGGGGGCAGATGTCAGGGGGCAGTTGTCCGAGGGGCAGTTGTCCTGATACCAACAAATATATCTAGATTATAATGATTCTGGTTCTCATTATTTGGATAATATTGCATACAGACAACAGTAACACAGGTCTGCTTATTTTGCATCCACTTTCTCTCCCAATCCCCCCCATTTTTCACTTTGTTATAGAACAGCTCTTCAGAGTTTACGACAGAGTGCTCACTTTCCCTTAGAAAGTTTGTGTGTGTGTGTGTGTGTGTGTGTGTGTGTGTGTGTGTGGTGTGTGTGTGTGTGTGTGTGTGTGTGTGTGTGTGTGTGTGTGTGTGCGTGAATACACTTTGGGACCATACCCTTCAAAAGATAATCGTATCTGTCGTCAAACGACACGTGCAGCTTTGCAAAATCGTTTAGGACACTGGCAGCAAACTGTCGGAATAGGTTTACAATGACGAGAAAGCATTGTTCAACCTTACGTCAGTTGCACACTAACGAGTACGACCCCTACTAACTTGGGGGAGTACTTATTTCACAAGAGGAGTATTTGTCATATGGAAAAGAAAAAAAACAGGGTCGCCGTTACAAAGGTTTTGACCCAACTATATACAAGATATAAACGTAGGTGAAGAATAGTATGAGAAAAATTATAAATGAAATTGAAGAGAGAATAGAAATACTTGATGAATGGGATGACCTAGAAATAATACCCGTGTGTAAGACTAAAGGCAGCAGATTAGATATAGACAATAGAAGAGAAACTATTTATTACGCGAACGGTTAGCAAAATGTTTGAGAAATTAAGTATAAAATGGGCAATGGTAGTACCAAGACTATATAACAATGGTTCGATTTTGGAGTGTCCTTTTCTTAGAAGAGCTGCTTACCATAGCTAAAGCGTCTCTTCTACCCTTGTCAAGAGGAAAGTAGCCACTGAACAATTACTTTGCAGTAGTTAACCCCTTGAGCGAAGAATTGTTTGGTAATCTCACTGTTATCATATGTATGAGAACAGAAAAGAATGGACCAGACTATCCGGTATACGTGTAGGCAAATACAAAATTAGCCGTAACTAGAGAGAGGGATCCAATGTAGTGCTGCCTGGCTCTGGTCAGTCATAGGACCCAATAACTCTCAACGGTTGGCTGGTGCCCTGGCCAGCCTACCACCTACCTGCATCTTATGTTAATACTCTATTCTATTTTCAACTGGCCATATTTCTGTTTCTGATAGTAACCTCCAATAAGGTTGCCAAAACTAACATCAAGTAATATGTATAAACTCAGAAGCATTGCACCTACCTATCTTTTGATAGAGTGCCCGCAAACTTATTTTGCGGAGAGAGCCGTTAGGAACCAGGAACTTTATGAAATAATGGGTTGGGGGATACTTTTATCGTAAGGAATCCTTAGGGAATGTTTATCCAACAAGACAACTACTACTAAACTAGCCATAAATTTACCACAACTTGGCATTAAACTTCCTTTTAAGGATTACATATAACCACAATAAAGCATTTTATGATACCTGAATAACACACTTTGTTTAATGATGAATGATAAAGCTATACATTGAAACAAACAATATTAATTGTTTCTCCGCTGGAAACCATGAGATCAGAGGGGCAAAAGGATTAAACTGAGTCATTCTAGAAAGATTACGCATTGGTCACGCTAAGGGCTAGGTTAGATTTCGCTAGTCGTCTCTATCTTGAGCTTTTAATTCAATACTTCTCCATTTATCATCCCCTACTCTGCGCTTTATAGCCCTTGGCAATGTAGGCCTGAGTCTTCCAATTCGTTTAGTGCATTGTGGAGCCCAGCAGAACGTTTGGTAAACTAATCTCTCTTGGGGAGTGCAAAGAGCATGACCAAAACCATCTCCATCTAGCCCTCATCATGATCTCATCCACAAATGGCACTCGAGTAATCTCTCTTATAGTTTAATTTCAATTCTGCCCTGTCATTTTACTCCCGATATCCTTCTGAGGGCTTTATCTCAAATATACTAAATCTATTGGAGATTGTTTCATTGTCATACCATGACTCATGTCCATAGAGTAATACCGATCTCACTAAACTGATATATAGTCAGATTTTTATGTGCAATTTTAGGCGATTTGATTTCCAAATTTTACTTAACCTAGCCATTGTCTGATTTTGCTTTTTTCAATTTTTTCACTAAATTCCTAATTCTAAAGACCCTGTATTGGAGATCATAGTTATATGATTCTACCTCATTAATCCTTTCTCTTTCCAGTGATATTTCATCTTCTCATTGCTTACGTCCGTTCTCATCATCTCTGTCTTTTCTTCTATTTATCCTTAGCCCAACCTTGTGTGATATTTCATGCATTCTGGTAAGCAAGCATTGCAAATCCTGTGGTCTACTAACAAGGACAGCATCATCAGCATACTCTAGGACTGCTAAATTCCTATCACTAATCCAGTCCAATCCTTCTCTACCATCTCTGACTGTTCTACACATTACAAAGTCCATGAGGAGGATAAACAACATAGGTGACAACACATTCCCTTAGAGTACTCCGCTTTTCACTAGAAACTCACTTGATAAGACTCCTTTAACATTAACTTTGCACTTGCTATGCTCATGAACCACTTAATCAAATTTACATTTTTTAAGAGGAATTCCATAATAACGCAGGACTCTCCACAAAAATTGGCCGGTGCACACTATCGAAGACTGTTTCATAGTCCACAAATACCATATATTATATATATATATATATATAATATATATATATATATATATATATATATATATATATATATATATATATACATATATGTATATACACACACACACACATATATATATATATATATATATATATATATATATATATATATATATATATATATATATATATATATACATATATATATATATATATATATATATATATATATATATATTTATATATAAATATATATATATATATATATATATAATATATATATATATATATATATATATATATATAATATATATATATGTATATTTATATATATATATATATATATATATATATATTATATATATATATTATATATATATATATATATATATATATATATATATATATATATATATATATATATATATATATATATTATATATATATATATATATATATATGTATATATATATATATATATATATATATATATATATATATATATATATATATATATATATATATATATGTATATATAACACACACACACACACACACACACACACATATATATATATATATATATATATATATATATATATATATATATATATATATATATATATATATATATATATATATATACATATATAATATATATATATTTATATATATATATATATATATATATATATATATATATATATATATATATATATATATATATATATATATATATAAAATGAGTGTTGATACTCTTAGAATATTTTAATTGTTCATTACTTCTCTTGTAGTTTATTTATTTCCTCATTTCCTTTCTTCAAAGAAAGTCTAGAATTGAGCCTATGTGAAATTGCAGAGGGCAAAGCGGTCGATAGGTAACCAGTAGTCCCAAATCGAGGAAATAATGGTCCTCAACAAAGAATTGGTAACAGAATACAGAAGTCAAAGTAGAGGATTTGGTAGATGAAAGGTTAATTAGTGTTGAGAGAACAGATACAACGGAATACAGTAACCAAATAAAAATGAACAAAGCTACGGTGAAACAATTAAAGAAGAAAAAGAGAAAGGACAGAATGGGATTCCCTCTGAAGTAGAGAAAGAAAAGACCTAAAAAAATGTTTTTTTTTTTTTTCTTTAGAAATGGATTCTGTAGGAAAGGTCGATCCTCCACACAAGCGGCCAAGGAGATGAATATAACCTTCAGAGAAACGGGTTGCGGAAACAAATTCATTGCAAATATTACAAAGAAGGCAAATGTAAGTTAGGAAAGAATTGTAAATATAGACACTGGAAAAACTACAAAATGGATAATGAAAGAAGCGATCTAAAATATGAACAGAAAATATGTGGGTATTATGTGAACAGTGCCTGTAAAAGAGGCCAAATCTTCTCATTCAGACAACAACATCAGAAATAACGAAACCAGTCTAACCAGATCAGGATATAAATGAGACAAGGAGCAGCATAGATATAATAAGGAGGAAAATGTAAAAAAAAATCATGTATACAACGGTCCAATCAAACAAAGTTTGGGAAATCAGATGAATTTTTAAGTTTATGAATGGGTTAATTATGTACCGGGCTATTTTTCTTTGTTGGCATTTTTATAGGGCTTATTGTATCCTCTTTTTCCAACTAGGGTTATAATAATAATAATAATAATAATAATAATAATAATAATAATAATAATAATAATAATAATAATAATAATAATAATAATAATAATAATAATAATAATAATAACAACTTTATAACTAACATTTGGATGACTTTACAAGCAGCTGGGCAATATTTGGCGCAGGTTGGCCACTTCTCAAGTTATTGTTATATAAGCTGTCCTTGCTGTGGAAAATATTCCAGCCTCGTCTTGTGGTGGGATCAACTTTTTGTTCATTCTAAAACCACCTGTTAAGCAGGATCTTAAGGATACATCTCTATGAGTGTTAGTTCTCCAATAAAAAAAAAAAAATTCATATTTTAAATCGTTTGTAATTTACTACAAATATACATTATTACTATAATGAAAATTGACAAATTCAAGAGGTCATCAATCTATATTAAACTTTTAAGAACTAAAGAATCAGAACCCAGAAATCAAAATTGAGTATTTGTTATGATTAGATAATAGATTATAGATAAGAAATGAGATTACGCTACTATATTGAGAAAATCAGGGATTCACAACTCATATGTACGAGTCCCAAGTCCAAAACTTTCTCATAGTATAGCCACAGTAAGCCACTACAGTGGTGGACAGATGCAAATCATTTAAGCAATAAACTTTTGTATTTTTGTTGTAAAACCAGTATTCTGTTGTTGGAACTTTGGAAGGAACCTTGTAAACTTGTTATTGTCCCGAAGGCAGACTTGAAAGTATCAACAACAACGTCAACATGGCCCAGTCTACGACTTCTTTGCGATTACAAGTTTTACGAAATCATTTATTACACTATCGTCATACAAAGTTATTGCAACAGGAGGATTACTTAAAGGTAAGGTGATCGTGAATCACATTTTTTGTAGTAGTTAAAGTAGCTGCCAAGTAGAAATAAGAGTATTATTGTATAAAATCCTTTTGGAGAAAAATGTGTCCCTGGTGTACTTAAAGTGTTTTGAACGTTTTTGATGAGGTTAACTATCGCACGATATTTTCCTGTGGTTTTCTATGTGAGATCTACTACAGGGGTTTCCCAAAGCTAACAGCCTCAAAATCATGAGTTTTTTTTTTTTCAATAAGTTAAAGTTTATTTGAAGTTCAGAAAGTAACTAAGGGGAAGAGGAGTAAGAGGCTTAATACTATACCCTAAACTTACCCAGTAAAATTATAGAACAGTTCATTAAAGTGTTTATAGAAAACAAGACCTATTCATATGTAGTTTGTGGTGTTTTACCTTCTTTGATAATGATTTCTAACGGAAACCCATAGTTTTGAGTTATGGTGGATCAACTACCATTACTGAAAAGCTAAGGCTGTATGCTAGGTATCGTCATTAATATCGTTAGAAGACTTTTAGGGGTGTATGTAGGATAGCGGCCACCTGCATGTATTATTATGTCAAACAGAATACGGCAGTGTAAGGGGGGTCGCAGGGGGTGTTATCGGCCCCCCCCCCCATTAGGTAAGTACCGTCACGGCTTGTAGGTTAGGTTAAAGGGGGAAAGTTTAGGTTAGTTGATGTCCATTTTTAATGAACGCTTGAGGAACTGGCCGCTGATATACAAAGCCTCCGACCTTGAAATATAATATTTCTAATTGTATGGTATTTGAAATTAACTTTTTTAAACATTGTTTCCTTCAGTCATCATCTAAGGAAAACAGTTATAATAAAAACAAATAGTTTCCATAATTAAAACCGAGTAACAGTGATAAAACACTCAGTCAAAACACTGGACCTTTCGTTTGCCAGGACTTGCAGACGCATAGAAAATTTGATTTTTCAATATTAATCTTACCCGATAATCATGTAGCTGTCAACTCTGTTGCCGACAGAAATCTACGGTCGGGATACGCCAGCGATCGCTATACAGGTGGGGGTGAACACAACAGCGCCATCTGTGGTCAGGTACTCCAGTACTTCTTGTCAACACCACCTCAATTTTTCCTCTGTCGTGCCTCCGGCTAGACCTACATGGATACGCTGTTGATTCTGGAGTTATTGCTCACGATTTGGTGATGTATTTGCTCTAGAGTTTAGCCTTCGCTATTCAGGAAGCTTTATCATTAGCTTAGCAAGTTTTTGGAATTAATTTGATTTAATTTTTTATTTAATTTTGGTACGAAGAGAGTATGAACTCTCTTTCACTTTTAAATGGCCGACCCTTCCCTTAGACGGAAGTGTTGGTGTCGAAGAGAGTATAGACTCTCTTTCTTAATTTTGCTTAACAAAAGTTATAGATTTATTTTATATCTCTCCGCCTTTTATAGGCCTCTTCGATTAACTTCCTTTTATTATAAACTTATTAAAATTAATTTTTATTTTTCAATATTAAACTTACCCGATAATCATGTAGCTGTCAACTCCGTTGCCCGACAGAATTCTACGGGAGGGATACGCCAGCTATCACTATACTAGAAGGGGGTGTACTCACCAGCGCCACCTGTGGCCAGGTACTGCAGTACTTCTTGTTGACACCACCTCACTTTTTCCTCTGTCGTGCTTCCGGCAAGACATTCTGGGATACGCTTATGATCTTGGAGTATTGTTCACGTCTTTTGGTGAAGTATTTCTCTCAGATTTCGGCTGTCGCTATACTGGAAAACTTCTATATTAGCTTAGATAGCTTTTATTTAGTTCTGATTAATGGTTAACGATCTTTTTGCTTGATTTGGAATCCCCACATGGCTAACTCTTTGATTCAAGATGTCTGACATTTCACAAGCCCCACCCCATAGACGATGTAGGTCTTGTAATAGGCGTATTCCGAAGGCCTCGGTAGATCCTCACACCGCTTGTTCTGACTGTAGGGAAAGACCCTGTCAGTTGGAAGATCGATGTGAGGAATGCGCCGGACTTTCGGAACTTGAATTTGTCCGATTCTTGAAATATTCAACCAAGTTAGAGAGAGAGAGAGTTAGGAGGAGTTCTTCTCGCTCTTCACTTTTTTCCTCACCTCATGATCCCCTACCTTTTCCTCCCCCTGTAGTGGCTACCCCCGAACCTACTATTTGCCATCAACCTGATATGTCTGTTGTTTTGCGTGCCATTCAGGCTTTAGGTGACAAAGTGGAATCGGTGGTTAGTGATCATAAGTCTCTTATGGCCGAATTCAAGGAACTTAAGGTCAAAAGTGCAGTGGGAGGTAATAGTGCCAGTGCTGTGACAAGTGCTAGTGTCAGTGCAGTGCCAAGTGCTAGTGTCAGTGTCAGTGTGGTGCGTGAGGGTACTTCTGTGCGTGCCAGTCGTCCTCCCAGTCCGGGACCTCTTGCAAGCTCCCAAGCCCAGGGGAGAAGCAATGTCGAAGGGCAAAAGGGTTCGGCAGGCCTTGATCGGCGCACAGAAGTATCCTCGATGGTTGCGGGCGTGTCTTACGGAGACCGTCACTCCCACCCGCAGACGATTGAGCCCGTCTTTTACTCGTCTGCTGAAGTATTGTCAGGGAGAAAACGCTGGACTCAGGTCTCAAGACCTCTCAAACGCAAAGTCCAGACCTCAAGAGCTCTACAACCTGGCTGCAGTCATTGGATTAGCTCTGACTCTCCGCAGTCTTCAGGTGACTGCACACCTCCTAAGAGGGGTAAGGTGCTGCCGCAACAGACCTCATCTTCTGTTAAGGCTTTGCCTCAGCAGACCTTAGTGTCTGCCGACCCCAAGTTGACTTTACTGCAGTCCATGCAGTCACAGCTTGGGGTCTTAATGCGTGAGTGTCAGGCTGAGAAGGTTACACCTCCTCCTGCGATCGCTCCGCCTAACCGCAGTCCAGTCTGCCAGGCGTACGATGTTGAGGCTCCTCAGGATACCTTACCGCGTTCTGAGTTGCCAGTTTCCAGCGGTGTGCAGCAACCTCCGCCTTCCTTAAGGCAACCTCAGCAATGGGAACAGGAAGCTTATGCCTTACTTCCTCCGCTTCCGCTTGCGGTTCCACCAGTGAGGCAACACTCTCTTGAGGCAGACACCTCAGCTCTCGCTGCAGCGACCTTCCTCAAGGCGAGAGCCTCAACACGTTAGCCTTGCGCCTCAGGAACCTCAACTCGCGAGACAAGAACTGCGTTCTGCGCAGCCGCTACCTCAACTCTCGCAGCTCACACCTCAGGAACCTCAACTCGTTCCTCAGGAACCTCAACTCGTTCCTCAGGAACCTGCTACTGCGCATCCGCAACCCTTACAGCAAGCGCAACTCTTGAGTCAAGACACTCATGCCAGGAGTCAGCCTCCTCAACCCATGCGCCTACCTTCCGCTACTCTTTTTGACCAGCCTTTGCAGCCTGAACCTCAGGTTTTAACTCATCAACAGAGACTTGAGGATGAAACCACAAGCGTTTTTGCACCCGCTTGTTCAGATTCTGCTGTTCAGCATACCACTGTTCCATTACCTCTCACTTCGCTACACTCTGGTGATGAGGTTTCTGATGAAGAAGCTGCGCACCTGGATCCCTCATCAGACGTGGAAGAATCCAAGTCTTCTCCTCCACCTATTGACTTTCGTAAGGTCCTGGCTCTTTTCAGAGAGGTATACCGGACCATTTTGTCTCTGCTACCCCCCGCTCTCCGCCATCTGAGTTTTCGCTGGGCATGCAGCCTGTCAAGTCAACATATACTAAGCTCGTCTTTGCAAGGTCCTCTAAGAGAGCTTTAAGAATTTTAGGAGAGTGGTTGCAGTCTAAGCAGCAACTAGGGAAGACTTCCTTTATGTTCCCACCGACTAAGCTCACTTCTAAAGCGGGCGTATGGTATGCCACAGGAGAGGAACCAGGCTTGGGAGTACCTGCCTCTGCCCAGGCTGACTTCTCAAGTTTGGTCGACTCTCCTCGTAGAACAGCAATGAGGCGCTCTAAGGTTTGCTGGACCTTCTCCGATCTAGACCACTTACTAAAGGGTGTATTTCGTGCCTTTGAGATGTTCAATTTTCTAGACTGGTGCCTGGGGGCCCTTAGCAAGAAGACCTCCCCTGCGGACAAAGACTCGGCCATGCTTTTAATGTCCTGCATGGATAAAGCTATTAGGGATGGATCTGGCGAGCTTGCTTCAATGTTTGTGTCAGGAGTTCTTAAGAAAAGGGAGCAACTTTGTACCTTCCTTTCTTCCAGCATCACACCTTGTCAAAGGTCTCAACTCCTTTTCGCTCCGCTTTCTAAGTTCTTGTTTCCCGAAGAACTTATCAAGGACTTGTCTGCGGCCATGATTCAGAAAGACACTCATGATCTTGTGGCCTCTTCAGCTCGTAAGACTAAGGTTGCTCCCTCAGTCCCCAGGACTTACCGCACCCCAGTGGCTGATCCGCCTGCTACGAGGTTTATTCCGCCCTTTCGTGGTAGAGCCCCCAGCCGAGGAAGCTCCCGTCCAGACTCTTCCAGGAGCAAGTCTAGGAAAGGTTCCAAGACTTCTAAAGGCAAACACTGACTCTCCTCCTCTCCAGACAGCAGTAGGAGCCAGACTCAAGATCTTCTGGCAAGCTTGGGAAAAGAGAGGTGCAGACGCCCAGTCTGTCAGGTGGCTGAGGGAGGGTTACAGGATACCATTCTGCCGCAAACCCCCTCTGACCACTTCTCCCATCAACCTCTCTCCCAACTACAAGGAAAAGGACAAGAGGCTAGCGTTGCACCAGGAGGTGTCGCTCCTGTTACAGAAGAAGGCAGTGGTTATAGTCCGGGACCATCAATCCCCGGGCTTCTACAACCGTCTCTTTCTGGTGGCCAAGAAGACAGGAGGTTGGAGACCGGTGCTGGACGTCAGCGCGCTCAATGCTTATGTCACCAAGCAGACGTTCACTATGGAGACGACGAAGTCGGTCCTAGCAGCGGTCAGGCAGGAGGACTGGATGGTCTCGTTGGATCTGAAAGACGCATACTTTCACGTTCCTATTCATCCAGACTCCCAACCTTTCCTGAGATTCGTTTTTGGAAAGGTTGTGTACCAATTCCAAGCCCTGTGTTTTGGCCTAAGCACAGCTCCTATGGTGTTTACGCTTCTGATGAGGAATATTGCAAAATTCCTCCACTTATCCGACATCAGAGCCTCCCTTTACTTAGACGACTGGCTGTTGAGAGCCTCCACGAGTCGTCGCTGTCTGGAGAGTCTCAACTGGACTTTGGACTTGATCAAGGAACTGGGTCTGTTAGTCAACTTCGAAAAGTCCCAGCTCATTCCCTCCCAATCCATTGTTTACCTGGGAATGGAGATTCGGAGTCAGGATTTTCGGGCTTTTCCATCGGCCCCAAGGATAAGCCAAGCCCTAGATTGCATCCTGAGCATGCTGAAGAGGAGCAGTTGCTCGGTGAGACAGTGGATGAGTCTCACAGGGACCCTGTCATCGTTAGCCCTGTTCGTCGAGTTAGGGAGACTCCACCTCCGCCCTCTTCAATTCCATCTAGCAGCTCATTGGGACAAGGATTTGACGCTCGAAGCAGTCTCTATCCCGGTCACCAAAGAGATGAAGACCACTCTCTTGTGGTGGAAGACCAACCTCCTTCTCAAGGAGGGCCTATCGTTAGCGATTCAGACCCCCAATCTTCATCTCTTCTCGGATGCATCAGACTCGGGCTGGGGCGCGACCTTGAACGGACAGGAATGCTCGGGAACGTGGAACAAGGAACAGGTAACGCTCCACATCAACTGCAAGGAGCTCCTGGCAGTTCATTTGGCCCTATTGAACTTCAAGTCCCTCCTGCTAGGCAAGGTGGTGGAGGTGAACTCCGACAACACCACAGCCTTGGCTTACATCTCCAAGCAGGGAGGGACCCATTCGAGGAACCTGTACGAGATCGCAAGGGACCTCCTCATTTGGTCAAGAAGTCTAAACCTCACCCTAGTAACGAGGTTCATTCAGGGCAACATGAACGTCTCAGCAGATCGCCTAAGCAGAAAAGATCAGGTCATCCCCACGGAATGGACCCTTCACAAGAGCGTGTGCAACAGAATTTGGACCTTGTGGGGTCAGCCTACAATAGATCTGTTTGCCACCTCCATGACCAAGAGACTTCCTTTGTACTGTTCCCCAGTTCCAGACCCAGCAGCAGTTCATGTGGATGCTTTTCTGCTGAATTGGTCCCATCTCGACCTTTACGCATTCCCACCGTTCAAGATCATCAACAGAGTCATTCAAAAGTTCATCTCGCACGAAGGGACACGGCTGACGCTGGTTGCTCCCCTTTGGCCTGCAAGAGAATGGTTCACAGAGGTACTACAATGGCTGGTCGACGTCCCCAGGACTCTTCCTCTAAGAGTGGACCTTCTACGTCAACCTCACGTAGACAAGTTGCACCCAAACCTCCACGCTCTTCGGCTGACTGCCTTCAGACTGTCGAAAGATTCGCTAGAGCTAGAGGCTTTTCGAAGGAGGCAGCCAGTGCGATTGCCAGAGCAAGGAGGGTATCCACTCGTAGAGTCTACCAATCCAAGTGGGAAGTCTTCCAGAACTGGTGTAGAGCCAATGCAGTTTCATCTACCAATACCTCTGTAACCCAAATAGCTGACTTCCTATTACATCTAAGGAATGAGAGATCCCTTTCGGCTCCTACGATTAAAGGGTACAGGAGTATGTTGGCTTCAGTTCTCCGCCACAGAGGTTTGGACCTTTCTTCCAACAAGGACCTTCAAGACATCCTTAAGTCTTTTGAGACTTCTAAAGAACGTCGTTTACCCACTCCAGGCTGGAATCTAGACGTAGTCTTAAGGTTCCTTATGTCGCCTAGGTTCGAACCTCTCCAGTCAGCTTCCTTCAAGGACCTTACCCTCAAGACTCTTTTCCTCGTCTGCCTTGCAACAGCTAAAAGAGTCAGTGAGGTTCATGCCTTCAGCAAGAACATTGGGTTCACATCCGAATCTGCAACATGTTCTTTACAGCTCGGATTTTTAGCTAAGAATGAACTTCCTTCACGTCCTTGGCCTAGATCGTTTGAAATTCCTAGCCTTTCCAACATGGTAGGTAACGAGCTAGAAAGAGTTCTTTGCCCTGTCAGAGCTCTGAAATATTATCTTAATAGGTCAAAACCTATACGAGGACAGTAAGAAGCCTTATGGTGTGCAATCAAGAAACCTTCGATGCCCATGTCCAAAAACGGGGTTTCGTATTATTTAAGGCTTCTGATTAGAGAAGCCCATTCTCACATGAAGGAGGAAGACCTTGCTTTGCTGAAGGTAAGGACCCACGAAGTGAGAGCCGTAGCCACTTCGATGGCCTTTAATAAGAACCGTTCTCTGCAGAGCATAATGGATGCAACTTATTGGAGGAGCAAGTCAGTGTTTGCATCATTTTATCTTAAAGATGTCCAGTCTCTTTACGAGAACTGCTACACCCTGGGACCATTCGTAGCAGCGAGTGCAGTAGTAGGTGAGGGCTCAGCCACTACATTCCCTTAATCCCATAACCTTTTTAACCTTTCTCTTGAATGCTTTTATTGTTGTTTTTATGGTTGTTACGGTAGGCTAAGAAGCCTTCCGCATCCTTTTGATTTGGCGGGTGGTCAATTCATTCTTGAGAAGCGCCTGGGTTAGAGGTTGTGTAGAGGTCCTTTAGTAGGGGTTGCAGCCCTATATACTTTAGCACCTTAGAGTTGATTCAGCCTCCTAAGAGGAACGCTGCGCTCAGTAAGGAAGACGAACTTAATAAAGGCAGAGTAACGGTTCAAGTCGACTTCCTTACCAGGTACTTATTATTTCATTGTTATTCTGAAATAACTGATTATATGAAATACGGGATACTTAGCTATCCTTTAGTCATGTACACTGGTTTTCACCCACCCCCCTGGGTGTGAATCAGCTACATGATTATCGGGTAAGTTTAATATTGAAAAATGTTATTTTCATTAGTAAAATAAATTTTTGATTATACTTACCCGATAATCATGATTTAATTGACCCGCCCTTCCTCCCCATAGAGAACCAGTGGACCGAGGAAAAAGTGAGGTGGTGTCAACAAGAAGTACTGCAGTACCTGGCCACAGGTGGCGCTGGTGAGTACACCCCCTTCTAGTATAGTGATAGCTGGCGTATCCCTCCCGTAGAATTCTGTCGGGCAACGGAGTTGACAGCTACATGATTATCGGGTAAGTATATTCAAAAATTTATTTTACTAATGAAAATAACATTTTTGTTTATATTCGACCTTTCCTAATAGTAGGCGGTCTTTTCTTGGAACTGAAGTTAATTAACATTGAGCCCGTCATTTCGTTTTTACCTGTTAACATATTATGCTATTTTAATGTTTTTGAAAGAATCTCTTTGATAGTCTCGTACTGTTTTCAAAGTTGAACTAACGTTTTGTTTTGTCTCTGCAGTTGTTGACGTTCAGAACGTTCAACTTGCGCTCTATCGTTACGATAGAGAGAGAGTATTCACGGTGTCACGTTGCAGTAAGAGTAAACCGATTCTAGCGTTTTGTTCATTCTTTCTTAGCTTAAATGGTTTTAATTCTAATAAAGGAACTTTTTATTTGGGAAATCTTTCAGTTTTTTCCTTTAACAATAATATGTTTTAACGATATATATAATTGGGCTCATCTCTCAGGTTCTAAGTCAAGAGAGAGAGAGAGAGAGATAGAGACGGAGGGAGAGAGAGGAGGATAAACGTTTCGTTCAAGCGGGTAACGTTGTTATCGTTTTTGCTCTTCTCCCTAGTCTCTTTAGGGGAAGAAGGTAAACGTTTCTAGAGTTTTATTCTTGTTCCCAGGCTTTATGCGGTGAGAGATTTTAAACGTAGTTTATTTGATCTAGTGTTTAGTCTCTTTTACAGCCACTGAATTATTTTTCTTTCATTATGTTTTTCTGTTACATTGTAATACTGTTTTCGCAATTACTAACTTTTAATGAAGGATAGAATTGCGTGTTTCAGGTACAAACCACTTAAAGTTTCGAGTTCAGTGAAATAAGTGCAAACAGAAAATCAAAAGTGATAAAGTGATAAGCGCAAAGTGTTACAGTGTTGCGTTCGAGGGTTCGTCTGTTCGTGCCAGTTGTTCGCCTAGTCTGGGACCTCTTACAAGCTCCCAAGCCCAGGGGAGAAGTAACGTCGAAGGACTTATGGGTTCATCAGGCCTTGATCGACGAACAGACGTTTCCCTCCGTGGTTTCGGGTGTAACCAACTCACGTAGCCGACGTGATTACCCCACCCACACAAAAACGAGAGAGCCCATTTATTCCTCGTCTGCGGAAGAGGTTTCTCTCAGAAACCATGGACCAATCTTGCAGCTTTTAAGTGCAAGTCGGTCCCTTCCGCGCAAGTCCAACTCCTAGGTGGAGCCATTAACACTGGGTCAGTTCGGACTTGCTGCAGTACGACAACTGCACACCTCCCAGAGAGGCAAGGTGTTACCGCAACAGGCAGTAACTCCGTCTGTTGCTGCACCAGCTGTTTTAGACCCTCAGTCTCAACGGACAGTAGCTCCGTTTGTTGTTGTCTTTCTTAGACTCTAGTGGTCTATGCTGCAGACAATGCAGTCTCAGCTTGCGGTGTTGAGGCAGGAGTTTCAGGCAGAGAAGGTTAGCACACCTCCTCCTGCGAGCGCTCCTCCACCTCTGCGCAGTCCACCCTGCCAGACGTATGATGTTGAGGCTTCTCCTGCCTCATGCGTTGCGGCAACCTCCTCCATCCTTGAGGCAGCAGCCTCATGCGTTGCAGCAACCTCCACCATCCTTGAGGCAGCAGCCTCAGGCTATGCGGCAACCGCCTCAACTCTTGAGGCAAGAGCCTCAACTCTTGAGGCAAGAACCTCAACTCTTGAGGCAAGAGCCTCAACTCTTGAGGCAAGAGCCTCAACTCTTGAGGCAAGAGCCTCAACTCTTGAGGCAGGAGCCTCAACTCTTGAGGCAAGAACCTCAACTCTTGGGGCAAGAGCCTCAACTCTTGAGGCAAGAGCCTCAACTCTTGAGGCAAGAACCTCAACTCTTGAGGCAAGAACCTCAACTCTTGAGGCAAGAGCCTCAACTCTTGAGGCAAGAGCCTCTCTCTGCGCAGCTACCTCCTCAACCCTTGAGGCAGACGCAACTCTTGAGGCAGGAACCTCATGCTATGCGGCAACCTCCTCTAACCATGAAGCAGGAGTCTCATACTATGAGGAGCCTCATGCTATGCGGCATCCTCCTCAAACCATGAGGCAGGAGCCTCATGCTATGCGGCATCCTCCTCAACCCATGAGGCAGGAGCCTCATGCTATGAGGAGCCTCATGCTATGCGGCATCCTCCTCAACCCATGAGGCAGGGACCTCATGCTATGAGGAGCCTCATGCTATGCGGCATCCTCCTCAACCCATGAGGCAGGAGCCTCATGCTATGCGGCAACCTCCTCTACCCATGAGGCAGGAGCCTCATGCTATGCGGCATCCTCCTCAACCCATGAGGCAGGAGCCTCATGCTACGCGGCATCCTCCTCAACCCATGAGGCAGGAGTCTCATGCTATGAGGAGCCTCATGCTATGCGGCATCCTCCTCTAACCATGAGGCAGGAGCCTCATGCTATGCGGCAACCGCCTCAACCCATGAGGCAGGAGCCTCATACTATGCGGTATCCTCCTCAACGCATGCGGCATGAGCCTCATCCCTTGCAGCATGAGCCTCATCCCATGCAGCATGAGCCTCATACCATGCAGCATGAGCCTCATCCCATGCAGCATGAGCCTCATCCCATGCAGCATAAGCCGCACGCCATGCAACATGCTCTGCTTACCTTACAGCATGCTCTACATACAGCATGCTCTGCATACAGCATGCTCTGCATACCTTACCGCATGCTCCTCAGTCACACATCTTTGGTTGTTGCCAATTCACTAGACTGTCAAGCAGTTTCATAACGTTGCCTTCTAGTCTGCTGCTTTTGCACCAGTGAAACCCTCACTGAGAGAACTTAGCTTTTCTCGGATATGGTTCCTGTAGATGAGAAAGTGCTATTCTCCCTCCTTCTGATATTCCCTTGAGGACTCTGTCATTTGGAGAGGAGTCTTTAGCTGCTTAGCCCCCTATGGACTTTTATTTAAGCATAACATGCTTCCAGGGAGGGTAATGGTTCCACTTCAGTCGCTAACCCCGTCTGTTACCACACCTGCTCCCATAGACCTTGAGCTTTGTTGCAAGACATGCAGTCCAAGCTTAGTCCTTGTTAGAGGATTTTTTTTTTTTGTTTACAGAGTCAGTGTGTCACTGGGAAGACGTTCAACAACCAGCAGAAGTGACTTGTTGTGACGCAGTGCGGCAACCTCAGCAACCCGATAAGGAGTTGTCTGTACGACCCAGACAGTCTAGACAGCTTCGGGTTGTCGCTGTACTTCCTCGCTTCCCCATGGTTGACAGTTCACAGACTGTGCAGCAGTACCATGATCTTGTGTCCGGCTCCGTCAGACGACTAGCTTTTAAGAGCTCCCACAAGTCGTCCCTGTCTGGAGATTCTCAGATGGACTATGGATCTGACCAAGGAACTGGGCCTCCTGGTCAATTTTGAGGAGTCCCAGCTCGTCCCATCCCAGACCATTGTCTACCTGGGTATGGATCTTCAGAGTCGAGCTTTTCGGGCTTTTCCGTCGGCCCCAAGGATCTACTAAGCCCTAGAATGCATCCAGAGCATGCTGAGAAGGAACCGATGCTCAGTCAGGTAGTGGATGAGTCTAACAGGGACACTTTCATCGCTGGCCCTGTTCATCGAGTTAGGGAGACGCCACCTCCTCCCCCTTCAGTATCATCTAGCGGCTCACTGGATAAAGGACATGACGCTAGAGACGGTCTCAGTTCCTGTTTCCGAAGAGAGGAGGTCTACTCTCACGTGGTGAAAGAACAGCTTTCTTCTCAAGGAAGTCTACCTTTGGCTGTTCAGAAACCCGACCGCCGTCTCTTCTCTGACGCATCAGACACGGGCTGGGGTGCGACTTTGGACGGACAGGAATGCTCGGGAACATGGAATCAGGAGCTAAGGACACTTCACATCTATTGCAAGGAGCTGTTGGCGGTCCCTCCAGCTTAACAAGGTGGTGGAGGTGGACTCTGACAACACCACAGCCTTGGCTTACATCTCCAAGCAGGGAGGGACTCATTCGTGGAAGTTGTTCTAGATCGCAAGGGACCTCCTCATCTGGTCAAGAGATCGAAAGCTCACGCTGGTAACGAGGTTCATTCAGGGCGATATGAATGTCATGGCAGATCGCCTTAGCCGGAAGGGTCAGGTCATCCCCACAGAGTGGACCCTTCACAAGAATGTTTGCAGCAGACTTTGGGCCCTGTGGGGTCAGCCAACCATAGATCTGTTCGCTACCTCGATAACCTAGAGGCTCCCGTTGTATTGTTCTCCGATTCCAGACCCAGCAGCAGTTCACGTGGATGCTTTTTTGCTGGATTGGTCCCATCTCGACCTGTATGCATTCCCGCCGTTCAAGATTGTCAACAGGGTACTTCAGAAGTTCGCCTCTCGCAAAGGGACACAGCTGACGTTGGTTGGCTCCGCTCTGGCCCGCGAGAGAATGGTTCATAGAGGTACTGCAATGGCTGGTCGACATTCCCAGGACTCTTCCTCTAGGAGTGGACCTTCTACGTCTACCTCACATAAAGAAGGTACACCCAAACCTCCACGCTCTTCGTCTGACTGCCTTCAGACTTTCGAAAGACTCTCAAGAGCTAGGGGCTTTTCGAAGGAGGCAGCCAGAGCGATTGCCAGAGCAAGGAGGACATCCACTCTCAGAGTCTATCAGTCTAAAGGGGAAGTCTTCCGAAGCTGGTACAAGGCCAATGCAGTTTCCTCAACCAGTACCACTGTAACCCAGATTGCTGACTTCCTGTTACATCTAAGGAACGTAAGATCCCTTTCAGCTCCTACGATTAAGGCTTACAGAAGTATGTTGGCAGCGGTTTTCCGCCACACAGGCTTGGATCTTTCCACCAACGAAGATCTACAGGACCTCCTTAGATCTTTTGAGACCTCAAAGGAACGTCGGTTGTCCACTCCAGGCTGGAATCTAGACGTGGTCCTAAGGTTCCTTATGTCATCAAGATTTGAACCTCTCCAATCAGCCTCTTTTAAGGACCTCACTTTAAAAACTCTTTTCCTCGTGTGCTTGACAACAGCTAAAAGAGTAAGTGAGATCCACGCCTTCAGCAGGAACATAGTTTTCACATCTGAAACGGCTACATGTTCCTTGCAGCTCGGTTTTTTGCTAAACGAGCTTCCTTCACGTCCTTGGCCTAAGTCGTTCGAGATCCCAAGCCTGTCCAACTTGGTGGGGGACGAACTGGAGAGAGTACTTTGCCCAGTTAGAGCTCTTAGGTACTATCTAAAAAGGTCATAACCTTTACGAGGACAATCAGAAGCCTTTTGGTGTGATATCAAGAAGCCTTCTCTTCCAAGGTCTAAGAACTCAGTTTCTTACCTATTCAGGCTCCTGATTAGGGAAGCACATTCTCATCTGAAGGAAGAAGACCTTGCTTTGCTGAAGGTAAGGACACATGAAGTGAGAGCTGTGGCTACTTCAGTGGCCTTCAAACAGAACCGTTCTCTGCAGAGTGTTATGGATGCAACCTATTGGAGAAGCAAGTCAGTGTTCGCATCATTCTATCTCAAAGATGTCCAGTCTCTTTACGAGAACTGCTACACCCTGGGACCATTCGTAGCAACGAATGCAGTAGTAGGCGGGGGCTCAGCCACTACATTCCCATAATCCCATAACCCTTTTAACCTTTCTCTTGAATACTTTTTATGGGTTGTACGGTCGGCTAAGAAGCCTTCCACATCCTTGTTGATTTGGCGGGTGGTCAATTCTTTCTTGAGAAGCGCCGAGGTTAAAGGTTGTGATGAGGTCCTTTAGTATGGGTTGCAGCCCTTTATACTTCAGCACCTAAGAGTCGTTCAGCATCCTAAGAGGACCGCTACGCTCAGTAAGGAAGACGTACTTAATAAAGGCAGAGTAATGGTTCAAGTCGTCTTCCTTACCAGGTACTTATTTATTTTATGTTATTTTTGAATAACTAATAAAATAAAATACGGGATACTTAGCTTCTTTGTTAATATGTATGCTGGTCTCCACCCCCCACCCTGGGTGTGAATCAGCTACATGATTTTCGGGTAAGATTAATATTGAAAAATGTTATTTTCATTAGTAAAATAAATTTTTGAATATACTTACCCGATAATCATGATTTAATTGACCCACCCTTCCTCCCCATAGAGAACCAGTGGACCGAGGAAAAAATTGAGGTGGTGTTGACAAGAAGTACTGGAGTACCTGACCACAGATGGCGCTGTTGTGTTCACCCCCACCTGTATAGCGATCGCTGGCGTATCCCGACCGTAGATTTCTGTCGGCAACAGAGTTGACAGCTACATGATTATCGGGTAAGTATATTCAAAAATTTATTTTACTAATGAAAATAACATTTTTCATCCAATTTTCCATGGAGTCGTTCTTCGTAGTGGTCATTGTATTACAAATACCTTCTTACTAATGACTTATTGGTTTTTGCTCTGCCGGAGCTTGCTTCTCTTGCGATTAAAGATTATTTCATTGCTCCTGTGTTCCGTTAAGCGATGCGTTTCACTATGGGCTCTGTTGGCTAGTATTTTGTTGTATATTATACAAACTGTACAAAGGGATGAATACACACTTAACAAAGGGGTGAGATGTAGCTTCCCACTCCAGCCTCTGTTCGAACATGGAGTTAGCTTCCATTTCCCATTATGAGACTAAATATATCAAGCACACATTTTTACCCCAATCTTTCATTATCAACATGATAAGTAAAATAAGAGTTATAATTATATTGTATATTACGATATTGGGATCACCTGAAGATCCACCATACCACAAGGAAGATCCGCCACCCTAAATACTCTCACCCAAAGATCCGTCACCCCAAATACTCTCACCCAAAGATCCGTCACCCCAAATACTCTCACCCAAAGATCCGTCACCCCAAATACTCTCACCCAAAGATCCGTCACCCCACAAGCACCACCTGAAGTTCTGTCATCCCAATTGAGGTTCCTTATGTGATAGTAAAGAATAATAAAACAAATTCATGAAATGAAAGTCACTTATTGAAACGTTTGGTAAAACCTAGAACGTGAACTCATTAAAATGGATATTGTGCAATGATATGTTCACATAACTTCTCAAAATCATTTTTGAAAACCTGTCATGCTACATGAATTCCTGCAGGTAGGAGTTTAACAATTTATCAATATCTATAAGAATCCCAGGATTGCCTAACTTGACTGGATTTGCTGGGAAGTATGTACCATATATTTTACTAAAAAACTGTAGCAGTCAATCGTAGTCATTTCAGATAGGTTTATAGTACTTGATGCCTTGCTATTGTTTCTCCAATGCGTTCACTCCCAGGGATACAAGATATGAACCTACTTATGCAGTGACAGTCTAGAACGGGCAAAAGATTATCTAGTCCTTATACTTGCTGTCCCTTTGTGATATGTACATCCTTTTGTTTGACATTTCCATACATAACTGTCCACACATTTGGAGTGTTTAGGCCAGTTCATCACGTTGTGGTATTTTTTTTTTTACACTGCACAGCCCACCTTAGAAGTCCCTTCTGCTGAAGCAAAATAATAATAGGAGTGGAGTCCTTAATTAACAGTGGTAGAATAACTGTTTGAAAAATATTAACAGCCATTATTTAGAAGTGAGCCCCAAATCCCAATAAAAGTGTTGGTCTGATGAGTGGAGTATGAAGAACTGGCATGTCCAACGCAGTTTCGTTACCATTTGAAATAGTGATTTAATTACCTGAACATCCACCACCCCAAACTGTCTCGCCAGAAGATCCGTCACCCCTAGTTTGGCTGGAGTGGTGGATCTTCAGGTGATCCCAATATTCAAAATGTATAACCAAAATGTGTAGAATATAAAACATTAGGACCTTTATTTTGTTTGAACAAGTTACTTACGACAAGAGCATCACCTATCACTGTTTTCTTGATGCAGCTGTGGCTATTGCCAAGATGACATTGAAAGCAAAATAGGAATACTTTACTTGTCTATAGCTTTGTTAATAGAGTTTTCCACCAGTAGTATATGAGATTCCAAATAGTGTTTTTGCAAAGATCTATTAAATTACTTGAGATCCAGTCTCCTAACTAATATTTCATTGTTCAATAATGAAATCTCTTACCCTACCCTAACTATCAAACAACATATATGATATACCCAACCTTGTTAAAACTATTGTATGGATGTAAATGCTCCGTTGTTGTATAAAATAATAATCATCATCATATTTACCAGTACTTGATTTTCTTTCAGTAGTCGAACCCAACAACATTGTGCTTGAACTATACAGAATGCCCCCCTTGTAAATAAGGTCACTGATATTTAGATTAGGTTAGGTAGGTTTATGTTAGTATTTAAACCCCTAATATCCCTAAAATAAATATATTGTCTCCATCAGTCTTCAGTGGGAATGCTGATGTTAGGTTCCATTATTTAGGAAAATTAGATAGGTAAAGGAATTATTTCACACAACAACAAAGCATTTCCAGGAAAATTTACATGGAAGAAGGACATTGTAAAGAACAAGATTGTATGAATAATAATACCTAAAAAGTGAAAAAGGGTGAGGTTAAGTTGTTAATATTTATTGAATTGTTTGTGTATTGTGCAACTGTTGTGGAATATTTGGAACAGACATGGTAATTAAGTTTAAATAGGAAATTAATTTTAATAGTTTTTTTAGGGTTATTTTGTGATACTTTGATTTCACACCAAGTATATGAAGCATATACTTTTCCAGCTGGTATTCTTGTGATTTATGCTTTTGCGATTATTATCAGTGCAAACCAGTTATTTATCAATTCCCCGACGAGACATCTAAAAGAATGAGGATATTAACGCTTTCAAGAAGTTGAAGACTTATTGTTTCTAATTGCTTTGATAATGTAGTTTTGACAATATGTGTGATACTGTAAATTCTTAAGAATGTATATGCCAAACAGATCTAGTAGGTCCTGTAGGGCACAGGTTTTCCTTGTGTGATAGGACCGGGAAACCAGCCCTTGAATTAAGTAAAACTATTTTGGGAACTCAGTTTTTGTAGTGGGGAATTACAAACAAATTATTTTATAGCACCATGCAGTATTATTATTATTGCTAGCAAAGCTACAACCATAGTTGGAAAAGCATGATGTTAAGCCCAAGGGCTTCAACAGGGAAAATAGCCCAATGCTTGGGACCATTTCTCTGTTATGATTTCACGGAGCGACACAGGTCAAACCCAGAAAAGGGATTTTGACAAAGGAAAAATCTATTTCTGGGCGAGGAAGCAACTCGGGGCCGAACAATCTCTGTGATTCGTCTAGGATGTCGTGTCCCGTTCATATCATCTCTCCCTCCCCTGACCAGGAATCCAGTGTCTATAGACTCCTTTGCCATGGGATCAGCAAAGGCACTGACCCTTCAGGCAGAAGTCCAGACCCTGTTGAAGAAGGGCGCTCTCCAGTAGGTCCTCGACGGGTCCCCAGGCTTCTTCAGTCGACTTTCTCTTGTAAGAAAGGCGTCTGGAGGCTGGAGACCAGTCGTTAACCTCTCAGCCCTGAACAAGTTTGTCAAACAAACTCCGTTCTGCATGGAGGCTGTAGACACGGTCAGACTAGCGGTAAGACCACAGGATTTCATGTGCACACTGGACCTAAAGGACGCGTACTTCCAGATCCCAGTCCATCCGTCTTCAAGGAAGTACTTGGGATGCAACCTAGACAACAGGAAATACCAGTTCAAGGTGCTGTGCTTCGATCTTTCCACAGCACCTCAAGTTTTCAATATTAATCTTACCCGATGATCATGTAGCTGTCAACTCTGTTGCCCGACAGAAATCCACGGTCGGGATACGCCAGCGATCGCTATACAGGTGGGGGTGTACACTACAGCGCCATCTGTGGTCAGGTACTCCAGTACTTCTTGTCAACACCACCTCAATTTTTCCTCTGTCGTGCCACCGGCTAGACCTACTTGGATACGCTGTTGATTCTGGAGTTATTGTTCACGTTTTGGTGATGTATTTGCTCTAGAGTTTAGCCTTCGTTATTCAGGAAGCTTCAACATTAGCTTAGCAAGTTTTTGGAATTAATTTGATTTAATTTTGGTGACGAAGAGAGTATGAACTCTCTTTCACTTTTAAATGGCCGACCCTTCCCTTAGACGGAAGTGTTGGTGTCGAAGAGAGTATAGACTCTCTTTCTTAATTTTGCCTAACAAAGTTATAGATTTATTTTATATCTCTCCGCCTTTTATAGGCCTCTTCGATTAACTTCCTTTTATTATAAACTTATTAAAATTAATTTTTATGATTGTTTATATGCGACCTTTCCTAATAGTAGGCAGTCTTTTCTTGGAACCGAAGTTAATTTACATTGAGCCCGTCATATCGTTTTTGCCTGTTAAGATTTTTTTGAAAGAATTTCTTTGATAGTCTCGTACTGTTTTCAAAGTTGAACTAACGTTTTGTTTTGTCTCCGCAGTTGTTGACGTTCAGAACGTTCAACTTGCGCTCTATCGTTACGATAGAGAGAGAGTATTCACGGTTTCACGTTGCAGTAAGAGTAAACCGATTCTAGCGTTTTGTTCATTCTTTCTTAGCTTAAATGGTTTTAATTCTAATAAAGGAACTTTTTATTTGGGAAATCTTTCAGTTTTTTTCCTTTAACAATAATATGTTTTAACGATATATATAATTGGGCTCATCTCTCAGGTTCTAAGTCAAGAGAGAGAGAGAGAGAGATAGAGACGGAGGGAGAGAGAGGAGGATAAACGTTTCGTTCAAGCGGGTAACGTTGTTATCGTTTTTGCTCTTCTCCCTAGTCTCTTTAGGGGAAGAAGGTAAACGTTTCTAGAGTTTTATTCTTGTTCCCAGGCTTTATGCGGTGAGAGATTTTAAATGTAGTTTATTTGATCTAGTGTTTAGTCTCTTTTCCAGCCACTGAATTATTTATCTTTCATTATGTTTTTCTGTTACATTGTAATACTGTTTTCGCAATTACTAACTTTTAATGAAGGATAGAATTGCGTGTTTCAGGTACAAACCACTTAAAGTTTCGAGTTCAGTGAAATAAGTGCAAACAGAAAATCAAAAGTGATAAAGTGATAAGCGCAAAGTGTTACAGTGTTGCGTTCGAGGGTTCGTCTGTTCGTGCCAGTTGTTCGCCTAGTCTGGGACCTCTTACAAGCTCCCAAGCCCAGGGGAGAAGTAACGTCGAAGGACTTATGGGTTCATCAGGCCTTGATCGACGAACAGACGTTTCCCTCCGTGGTTTCGGGTGTACCCACTCACGTAGCCGACGTGATCACCCCACCCACACAAAGACGAGAGAGCCCATTTATTCCTCGTCTGCGGAAGAGGTTTCTCGCAGAAACCATGGACCAAATCTTGCAGCTTTTAAGTGCAAGTCGGTCCCTTCCGCGCAAGTCCAACTCCTAGGTGTAGCCACTGCCACTGGGTCAGTTCGGACTTGCTGCAGTACGACAACTGCACACCTCCCAGAGAGGCAAGGTGTTACCGCAACAGGCAGTAACTCCGTCTGTTGCCGCACCAGCTGTTTTAGACCCTCAGTCTCAACGGACAGTAGCTCCGTTTGTTGTTGTCTTTCATAGACCCTAGTGGTCCATGCTGCAGACTATACAGTCTCAGCTTGCTCCTTCATACAGGAGTATCATGCTGGAAGGTTGACAATGTAGCCTGTTAACCTACAACCCGCCGAGGTTGTGCGCTCAGCAGATACTGCGGCTGCCTGCTCCCACCTTCCACCTGTGAGAGCTCCACCTCCGATGCGCAGTCCACCCTGCCAGACGCATGTTCTTGCTGCGCCTCCTGCTTTCATGCGTGAGTTGCCGCATCGGGAGTTGCCGGGTTCCAGCACTATGAGGCAACCTCCTCAACCCATGAGGCAGGAGCCTCATGCTATGCGGCAACCTCCTCTACCCATGAGGCAGGAGCCTCATGCTATGAGGAGCCTCATGCTATGCGGCATCCTCCTCAACCCAGGAGGCAGGAGCCTCATGCTATGCGGCAACCTCCTCTACCCATGAGGCAGGAGCGTCATGCTATGCGGCATCCTCCTCAACCCATGAGGCAGGAGCCTCATGCTATGCGGCATCCTCCTCAACCCATGAGGCAGGAGCCTCATGCTATGAGGAGCCTCATGCTATGCGGCATCCTCCTCAACCCATGAGGCAGGAGCCTCATGCTATGAGGAGCCTCATGCTATGCGGCATCCTCCTCAACCCATGAGGCAGGAGCCTCATGCTATGCGGCAACCTCCTCTACCCATGAGGCAGGAGCCTCATGCTATGCGGCATCCTCCTCAACCCATGAGGCAGGAGCCTCATGCTATGCGGCATCCTCCTCAACCCATGAGGGAGGAGCCTCATGCTATGAGGAGCCTCATGCTATGCGGCATCCTCCTCAACCCATGAGGCAGGAGCCTCATGCTATGCGGCAACCTCCTCAACCCATGAGGCAGGAGCCTCATACTATGCGGCATCCTCCTCAACCCATGCGGCATGAGCCTCATCCCTTGCAGCATGAGCCTCATCCCATGCAGCATGAGCCTCATACCATGCAGCATGAGCCTCATCCCATGCAGCATGAGCCTCATACCATGCAGCATGAGCCTCATCCCATGCAGCATGAGCCTCATCCCATGCAGCATAACCCGCATGCCATGCAACATGCTCTGCATACCTTACAGCATGCTCTACATACAGCATGCTCTGCATACCTTACAGCATGCTCTGCATACTTTACAGCATGTGCATACCTTACAGCATGCTCTGCATACCTTACCGCATGCTCCTCAGTCACACATCTTTGGTTGTTGCCAACTCACAAGACTGTCAAGCAGTTTCATAACGTTGCCTTCTGGTCTGCTGCTTTTGCACCAGTGAAACCCTCACTGAGAGAACTTAGCTTTTCTCGGATATGGTTCCTGTAGATGAGAAAGTGCTATTCTCCCTCCTTCTGATATTCCCTTGAGGACTCTGTCATTTGGAGAAGAGCCTTAAGCTGCTTAGCCTCCTATGGACTTTTATTTAAGCATAACATGCTTCCAGGGAGGGTAATGGTTCCGCTTCAGTCGCTAACCCCGTCTGTTGCCACACCTGCTCCCATAGACCTTGAGCTTTGTTGCAAGACATGCAGTCCAAGCTTAGTCCTTGTTAGAGGATTTTTTTTTTGTTTACGGAGTCAGTGTGTCACTGGGAAGACGTTCAACAACCAGCAGAAGTGACTTGTTGTGACGCAGTGCGGCAACCTCAGCAACCCGATAAGGAGTTGTCTGTACTACCCAGACAGTCTAGACAGTTTCGGGTTGTCGCTGTACTTCCTCGCTTCCCCATGGTTGACAGTTCACAGACTGTGCAGCAGTACCATGATCTTGTGTCCGGCTCCGTCAGACGACTGGCTTTTAAGAGCTCCCACAAGTCGTCGCTGTCTGGAGATTCTCAGATGGACTATGGATCTGACCAAGGAACTGGGCCTCCTGGTCAATTTAGAGGAGTCCCAGCTCGTCCCATCCCAGACCATTGTCTACCTGGGTATGGAGCTTCAGAGTCGAGCTTTTCGGGCTTTTCCGTCGGCCCCAAGGATCTACCAAGCCCTAGAATGCATCCAGAGCATGCTGAGAAGGAACCGATGCTCAGTCAGGTAGTGGATGAGTCTAACAGGGACACTTTCATCGCTGGCCCTGTTCATCGAGTTAGGGAGACTCCACCTCCGCCCCCTTCAGTATCATCTAGCTGCTCACTGGATAAAGGACATGACGCTAGAGACGGTCTCAGTTCCTGTTTCCGAAGAGAGGAGGTCTACTCTAACGTGGTGAAAGAACAGCTTTCTTCTCAAGGAAAGTCTACCTTTGGCTGTTCAGAAACCCGACCGCCGTCTCTTCTCGGACGCATCAGACACGGGCTGGGGTGCGACTTTGGACGGACAGGAATGCTCGGGAACATGGAATCAGGAGCAAAGGACACTTCACATCAATTGCAAGGAGCTGTTGGCGGTTCATCTGGCCTTGATAAACTTCAAGTCCCTCCAGCTTAACAAGGTGGTGGAGGTGGACTCTGACAACACCACAGCCTTGGCTTACATCTCCAAGCAGGGAGGGACTCATTCGTGGAAGTTGTTCTAGATCGCAAAGATCGAAAGCTCACGCTGGTAACGAGGTTCATTCAGGGCGATATGAATGTCATGGCAGATCGCCTCAGCCGGAAGGGTCAGGTCATCCCCACAGAGTGGACCCTTCACAAGAATGTTTGCAGCAGACTTTGGGCCCTGTGGGGTCAGCCAACCATAGATCTGTTCGCTACCTCGATAACCTAGAGGCTCCCGTTGTATTGTTCTCCGATTCCAGACCCAGCAGCAGTTCACGTGGATGCTTTTTTGCTGGATTGGTCCCATCTCGACCTGTATGCATTCCCGCCGTTCAAGATTGTCAACAGGGTACTTCAGAAGTTCGCCTCTCGCAAAGGGACACAGCTGACGTTGGTTGGCTCCCCTCTGGCCCGCGAGAGAATGGTTCATAGAGGTACTGCAATGGCTGGTCGACATTCCCAGGACTCTTCCTCTAGGAGTGGACCTTCTACGTCAACCTCACGTAAAGAAGGTACACCCAAACCTCCACGCTCTTCGTCTGACTGCCTTCAGACTTTCGAAAGACTCTCAAGAGCTAGGGGCTTTTCGAAGGAGGCAGCCAGAGCGATTGCCAGAGCAAGGAGGACATCCACTCTCAGAGTCTATCAGTCTAAAGGGGAAGTCTTCCGAAGCTGGTACAAGACCAATGCAGTTTCCTCAACCAGTACCACTGTAACCCAGATTGCTGACTTCCTGTTACATCTAAGGAACGTAAGATCCCTTTCAGCTCCTACGATCAAGGGTTACAGAAGTATGTTGGCAGCGGTTTTCCGCCACAGAGGCTTGGATCTTTCCACCAACAAAGATCTACAGGACCTCCTTAGGTCTTTTGAGACCTCAAAGGAACGTCGGTTGTCCACTCCAGGCTGGAATCTAGACGTGGTCCTAAGGTTCCTTATGTCATCAAGATTTGAACCTCTCCAATCAGCCTCTTTTAAGGACCTCACATTAAAAACTCTTTTCCTCGTGTGCTTGACAACAGCTAAAAGAGTAAGTGAGATCCACGCCTTCAGCAGGAACATAGTTTTCACATCTGAAACGGCTACATGTTCCTTGCAGCTCGGTTTTTTGCTAAAACGAGCTTCCTTCACGTCCTTGGCCTAAGTCGTTCGAGATCCCAAGCCTGTCCAACTTGGTGGGGAACGAACTGGAGAGAGTACTTTGCCCAGTTAGAGCTCTTAGGTACTATCTAAAAAGGTCATAACCTTTACGAGGACAATCAGAAGCCTTATGGTGTGCTATCAAGAAGCCTTCTCTTCCAAGGTCTAAGAACTCAGTTTCTTACTAAATCAGGCTTCTGATTAGGGAAGCACATTCTCATCTGAAGGAAGAAGACCTTGCTTTGCTGAAGGTAAGGACACATGAAGTGAGAGCTGTGGCTACTTCAGTGGCCTTCAAACAGAACCGTTCTCTGCAGAGTGTTATGGATGCAACCTATTGGAGAAGCAAGTCAGTGTTCGCATCATTCTATCTCAAAGATGTCCAGTCTCTTTACGAGAACTGCTACACCCTGGGACCATTCGTAGCAACGAATGCAGTAGTAGGCAGGGGCTCAGCCACTACATTCCCATAATCCCATAACCTTTTTAACCTTTCTCTTGAATACTTTTTATGGGTTGTACGGTCGGCTAAGAAGCCTTCCACATCCTTGTTGATTTGGCGGGTGGTCAATTCTTTCTTGAGAAGCGCCGAGGTTAAAGGTTGTGATGAGGTCCTTTAGTATGGGTTGCAGCCCTTTATACTTCAGCACCTAAGAGTCGTTCAGCATCCTAAGAGGACCGCTACGCTCAGTAAGGAAGACGTACTTAATAAAGGCAGAGTAATGGTTCAAGTCGTCTTCCTTACCAGGTACTTATTTATTTTATGTTATTTTTGAATAACTAATAAAATGAAATACGGGATACTTAGCTTCTTTGTTAACATGTATGCTGGTCTCCACCCACCACCCTGGGTGTGAATCAGCTACATGATCATCGGGTAAGATTAATATTGAAAAATGTTATTTTCATTAGTAAAATAAATTTTTGAATATACTTACCCGATGATCATGATTTAATTGACCCACCCTTCCTCCCCATAGAGAACCAGTGGACCGAGGAAAAAATTGAGGTGGTGTTGACAAGAAGTACTGGAGTACCTGACCACAGATGGCGCTGTAGTGTACACCCCCACCTGTATAGCGATCGCTGGCGTATCCCGACCTTGGATTTCTGTCGGGCAACAGAGTTGACAGCTACATGATCATCGGGTAAGTATATTAAAAAATTTATTTTACTAATGAAAATAACATTTTTCACCAAAGTGTTTGCCCTAGTGTTATCTTGGGGACACAGGATTGGCATCCGTCTCCTTCGTTACCTGGACGACTGGCTAATCCTAGAAGACTTGGTGTCAACCCTTCTTCAACATCGAGACAAACTTCTAAGACTTTGCCAAGATCTGGGGATCATGGTATATCTAGAAGTCCTCCTTGCTTCCTATGCAGAGACTGGTATATCTAGGCATGATAATAGACACCAATCTCCACAAAGCCTTCCCATCAGATGACAGAATAGCAAGGCTGAGGAAGGTCACAAGACCCTTTCTCAGACGAGAAGAACTTCCAGCCCAGACGTGGTTACGTCTAATCCGTCACCTTTCATCACTGGCCCGTCTAGTTCCCAATGACCGCTCAGGATGAGATCTCTCCAGTGGCGACTCAAGTTACTTGATAAAGGCCAAGTCGTACACACAGTCTGTTATATTGTCCAATTTTGAAGACAGTAAATGATGATATAAAATTGGACATCAAACCCCATGTAAACTTTAGCTATGGAAGGGGAGTGGTTTTCAATAAGGATCTATATGAATTTACGGAAGAGGAGATATTGGCTGTGTCCAATATCAGTGTGGAAAGTACATAAAATACCTGGAACATCAATGATTGTTCTTACTTTCCAGGATGCTGATGTACCTTACCACATAGATATAGAAAATGAAAGGATTAGAGCTCAACCTTTTAAGCAGAAGCCAGTGCAATGTTTTAATTGCTTTAGATTTGGGCATCCTTCCAAAGTTTGCAACAACGATAAAATTTGTAATACTTGCTCCAATCTTTATATGGAGAATGTACACTTGAGGCTAGTTGCTTAAACTGCAACTCTAATCATAAATCTAATGATAGGAGCTGCCATTTTTATAAGTTGGAAGGGGCTGCCCTCAATAAATCAATTATTGAACATGTAAGCATGGGGCATGCCAAGAGATTATTAAATAAATCTAATACCTATGCAAAGACATTAAAAACAGGAGAAAAAGTTCCTTGAAAATCATCTCACCCACCTACTACTGTAGGTAGTTCTCGAAAAAGGATTCCACCACCTACTGATAAGAGCTGCATAACAAGACAAGAATATCTCCTCCTAAAGATTTATCATTGAGTATCACAAATAGACATTGCCCACCACTATCAAACCTTTGTCCCCCATTACAAAGGATAGTACTAACCTCTCCAAGGCCATATCCTTGCCTGATTTAATGGAGATTCCACCTGAAACCAAGTTATCAGGTGTACCTGTAGTGGGGAAGGTACAAAAACCTGGTAGCTCACAACCTATTAATCATTAAAGAGAGAGACCTCCATCTCTCTCACCCCCTTCCATAAGAAATATTAGAGTTATGACATCAACCAGATGACAATTTAAATGAATCAGAAATTCAAGTTGAGGTTCACCATCCCCCTCAACAATTAGATCAAAAGGACAAAATGAAAATGATGAACACAAAACCCAATTTATCAAGACCCTCTCTAATAAAACCACTGGGAAGTAGTGTTAAGTAAAAAATTACTAATGGTAAGACTTCATCCAAAAGTTCTTCCAAGAAATAAACCATAGTTATTTCCTCCATTTTGCAATGGAATTGTCAGGGTTTAAGGGCCAAATATGAAGAACTTAAGCTCCTAATTCGTGAACATTCCCCCATAATTCTATGTCTACAGGAAAGTAAGCTTGATGCTAACACTCCGAGTCCTCGAGAGTATGTTAGCTATAGAACACCATATAATCAACAAGCAGGGAGCCATGGCGGAAGTCTCATATACGTTCGTCGAGATCTTCCCCATATACCCTTATCTATTCGTACACCCCTACAGGTAGTGGTTGTACAAATTGATATAGGGAGAAAATATACAATATGCTCTCTGTACTTACCTCCAAATGATAACATTTTATATGATGATTTAGTAGAGGTCATTCAACAACTCCCTCCACCTTTTCTCTTACTGGGAGATATGAATGATATACATCCTTTATGGAGTGATGTTTTGGCAATCACAAGGGGCAATATCATCTCATCAATTGTGGAAAATGAGGATGTCGGACTCCTTAATACAGGAGAGCCTACGCACTTTCATGTTCAGACAGGTACCTTGTCATGCATTGACCTTTCAATTGCAAGCTCTAACTGCCTTCTTGATTTCGATTGGAGGATATTAGATGATTGGCATACTAGTGATTATGCACCAATCATTATAAACACCAACAGTGGTCCACCTATACAGAGATTGCCACGATGGAATCTTGACAAGGTGAACTGGGATAAATTTCGTGATCTAAGCGAAATTGAGGGGGATGCAGAGCAGGTTGAAAATATTGATGATGCCATAGATTTACTGAATGGAACTCTCCATACAGCAGGAGTCAATTTAATTCCCAAAACAACAGGGTTATTCAAACGATGACCAGTCCCTTGGTGGTCTTCAGAACTAACTACCCTGCACAAAGCCACAAGAAGATCTCTAACACGATTGCGTAGACACTGAACTGATGAGAATTTAATTATATACAAGAAATGTAGAGCACAGTTCCGTTGTGCCATGAAAGAAGCTAGGCACCAGTCATGGGGGTCTTTTGTCTCCTCCATTAACAGTAGAACACCTCCATCTTCTGTATGGAGGAAAATGAAGAAGATTGCCGGCAAATTTACCTCAAACCCACCACCAGTGTTGAAAGTGAACGGTCATTATGTGACTAAAGCAAATGATGTGAGCAATGCCCTGGCCGATCATTTTTCAAAAGTATCTTGCAAGTGTGTAGCAGCTCCTGGTCACCAATATAGGAGCATTGAAGAAGAGAAAATTTTAAATTTTGCAACAGGAAGGGAAGAGTCATAATTCTCCTTTTACTGAAATAGAATGTGATGCGGCACTCTCCACTTGTAACGATACAGCCCCTGGACCCGATGGAATTCCATATGCAATGATTAAACACGTACATTTTAATACAAAGTTATTTATTTTAAGCATTTTTAATAGAATATGGCATGATCATAGTTATCCAAGTGTTTGGGAACTAGCCTTTATTTTAGCCTTTTTAAAACCCCGGTAAGGACAAGTTTTTAGCAGCAAACTACTGACCTATTGCATTGACATCTTGTTTATGTAAAATAATGGCGAAGATGGTCAATGCAAGGCTGATGTGGTACCTTGAAAAGAAGGGTATTTTAACACCCATTCAATGTGGATTCAGAAAAATGCACTCAACGACTGATGTGTTGATACGACTTGAGTCCTCTATTCGTGGAGCGTTTGCTTCCAAACAGCATCATGTGACAGTCTTTTTTTTTTTTTTTTTTACCTTGAAAAGGCATATGATACCACTTGGAGATATGGTATACTTAAAACAATTCATGAATTGGGATTGAGAGGAGAGCTTCCACTATTTATTCTGGCATTTCTTTCATGTAGAGTTTTTCAAGTGAGAGTGGGGGAAGCTCTATCAGAGAGTAAATGCTAGGAAGAAGGAGTTCCTCAGGGTACTGTGCTGAGTGTAACCCTTTTTGCACTAGCAATTTAATGGGATATCCTCAGCCATTCCCTGGGGTGTTCTCTCAACATTATTTGTGGATGATCTCTCCATATCATTTGCTGGAGTTAGAATGGCAATGGTTGAGAGAAAACTACAATTCTCAATTAACAAAATTATCCAGTGGGCCTATATGAATGGATTTAAGTTCTCGACAAGTAAAACTACTATTGCACATTTCTGTCGTAACCGGGGAGCACATCCAGACCTGGATATATACATTAAAGGTCAACGTATCCCATGTGTAGGGGAAGCTAAATTTTTAGGTCTGATATTTGATTGTAGACTTACATGGGTTTCTCACTTAAAAGTGTTAAAGGCTAAATGTGTTGAGGCTCTGAATCTTTTAAAAGTATTGTCCCATACATCATTGGGGGCAGGCTGCAATACTATTTTAAAATTATACAAGGCCTTGATTTTTTCCAAAATTAATTACGGATGTGAAATATACTCCTCAGCCACCCAAGCCGATTAAAGATAATAGATTCAATACATCATGCTGGTATTAGATTGTTCACAGGAGCATTTAAAACCTCACCTATCTCAAGTCTCCTTGTTGATGCTGGAGAGTTACCTCTAGACCTTTACCGAATGTCTTCCATTATTTGGTATTGGTTTAGATTGCAAAGACTCCCTAATTCTTTAGCCTTTTAGACTGCAAGCCTTGTAAGGCACCCAACATACTTTGAGTTACACTCAAAATCTCCTCAACCTTATGGCTTTCGGGTGAAACAATTATTAAACAGTCTGGATATAATTAGAAGTAAGGTACTTCCATTCAAGGTATCATCAATGCCTCCATGGAAATTACCAGAGATATCTTTTTGTAAATACAGGTACTTTATTGGAGTTAAGAAGAATATGACAGACCTATAAGCCAGGTCTCTTTTTATGGAACATGTTGAACATAGAGAATCGACTTTTATATATACTGATGGCTCCAAATCTGATGCTGGCATTGGATTTGGAGTACATAGTAATGGTTTTAATTGTAGAGGTGCACTTCCTCTAACCGCTTCCATATTTACAGCCGAACTGTATGGCATATTGACCGGTATTGAGAAAATAGCGTTGGAGAAGGAGGGCAATTTTACATTTTATGAATAGAACTTACCTGGCAGTTATATATACATAGCTAATTATCTCTATTTCGGCAGAATTTTTCTAAACTAGGCAACCGCCTTGTGGTGGTTGGGTGGTAACACCCGTTAAAGGGTGGTAGGAGGAATCATTCCCGTTTTCTGTTCTTCAGTTCATCTCTGCCGGCCGGATCGACAACACGTTGGTCCGTCATTAAGAGTTTTTCTTCGCTTTCCCTGCTCGGTGTACCAGTCTGCTTTTTTGGTGAAGTACTCTGATTTGGGGTTTTGGCGATCGTGTATTTTGTTTTCTCTTAGCTTTTTTGCTGTTTTTCATTATGAGTGAAAAGAGTCATTACCGTATCTGTGCGAATGAGGAATGTAAGGTGAGACTACCGAAAATGGCGGTAGACCCTCACACCGTTTGTTCTAATTGTAGGGGTTTTGTTTGTGCCCTTGATAATAGGTGCGGGGAATGTAAGGTTTTGGATGAGAAAGATTGGTTAATTATGAAGCGCTATGTGCGTAAGCTAGAGCTCGATAGAGTTAGGAGAGCTTCTAGGTCTAAGTCTAAGTCTGTTAGTGGTAAGGAAGACGAACTTAGCGTAGATTTATCTATTGAACCTATAATTGATTCCTCTTTGGAAGTTGATCCTTCCCTTGAGGTAGTAACTCCTGCACCTCCTACAGGTTCCGTATCTATGGATGACCCTCGGTACGCTAGCTTGGCGGCCGAGTTGAAGGCCATTTAAGAACAACTGGAGGCCTTTAAAGGTAAGGAAAGTGAAAGTGCTTGTGTTAGTGCAGTGGAGGTGGCGACTGACCGAATCTGTCATACCCCTAGGCCTAGACCTCTACCAAGCTCCCAGGACCAAGGGAGAAGGTACGTCGATGACCGAAAGGGGGTGAGAGGTACGTACCCTCGGTCAGCCGTCGCCTCAGACAGTCCTGTTGTCGATTCCCAGGCTGCTCTTGACCGTCACGGGAAAGACGTGTCGGATGTGTTGTTTTCTTCTCCGAATTCGTCCAGACGTAAATGGAAGTTTGAAGCTTCAAGACCTACTAAGAGGAGATGGAACCGCGACGAACGGTCTCGTTCCTTCTCTCCCGGTTCTAGCAGTTATGAACCTTGTCCGTCGGAGGATGATTTCGACTCCGTGCCTGTGAAAAGGGCGAAGCCTACTGCCGAAGATCCTCCCCCTTCTACGAGTGTTATTCGTCAGCCCCCCCTTCGGGGCCGCAAGACCCAGCTGATGTTGCTAAATCCTTTATGTCTGTCATGCAGGAACAACTTTTGACTTTAGTGCAAGCCTTTAGCCGCCCTCACGCCCAGTCTGACAGACGTAAAGACGACTTGTTACCGATTAAGAAGTCTGCTTCTAAGAGAGAACGGAGTTCTTCTTTAAAGAAAACTTCTCCCTCTCTACGCCAGGATGAGGAATGTGTGCTTACGCCAGGTGATACTTCTTCGCGATACCAGGGCGATACTTTTTCTCGTTCTCGATACCGGGACGATACCTTATCGAACGATGCTGCTTCTCGTTCTCGATGCCAAGACGATACCGCCTCCCGCTCACGATACCAGCACGATACCTCCTCTCGTTCGCTTCGCCACGACGATACCTCCTCTAGTTCTCGACGCCACGACGATACCGCCTCTCGTTCACGACGCCACGACGATACCGCCTCTCATTCTCGCCGCCACGACGATACCGCCTCTCGCTCTCGACATCAGAACGACTCTGCCTCTCGTTCTCGGTCCCAGGGCGATACCACCCTGCCTCTTCGGGACGATACTGCCTCTCGTCCCAAGGATTCTTCTAGCGCTGGACTCCAGGATGCAACCCGTCTTTTGCAGGATGATGCCTTTGCTTTGCCCTTGTCGGGTTCTAAGGATCCTTCTTCTCTTTCGAAGGATATTGCAGATGTGGATCAGGACCTCGAGGATGTTTCTGATGACGATGATAATCCTGCCGACGCTGCGGGAGATTACAAAGTTCTCTCTCGCTCCCTTCTTGAACTTTTTGGAGAGGAATTCCAACCTACTGCCCCTCAATCTCCTCAGTCCCAATTTAACAGAAAGAAGGCCAAGAAACAGTTGGCCTTCATCAAGATGAAGCTGTCTATCTCCGCAAAGAAGGCTCTCACGAAGATTGATGACTGGATGCAGGAGCGGAGACAGACAGTTAAGACTTCTTTCTCTTTTCCACCAGCTCGTCTTGCTTCAAGAGCGGGTATGTGGTATGCAACTGGAGAACCTTTGGGTCTGGGAGTGCCTTCCTCCTCCAAGGGTGACTTCTCTGGTTTAGTGGACTCTGCTAGAAGGCATGCTCTCAACTCAGCCAAGGTCATGTGGTCGATGTCGGAACTGGATCATCTCGTCAAAGGTATTTTTAGAGCCTTTGAGGTTTTTAGTTTCCTAGACTGGTTGCTTGGAACTCTCGCAAGGAAAACTGACCAGGTGGAAGGATCTAGGGACCTTACCAGTATTATGTCCTGTATGGATAAGGCCCTCAGAGATGGGGCGAATGAGTTGGCGGCCCTGTTCTTAGCTGGGGTCCTAAAGAAGAGAGCTCTGCTTTGCTCTTTTGCTTCTAGGTCTGTTACCACTGCACAAAAGTCTGAGCTTCTTTACGCCCCCCTCTCTCAACATCTTTTTCCCGAGTCCCTGGTTAATGACATTATGCTTTCTCTGGCCCAAAAAGCCACCCAAGACCTTTTATCTCGTTCTGCTCGTAAGCCCTTGGCAGCCCCTCCTTCTTTGAAACGGGAGGAAAGGAGATTCCAGCAGCCCTTTCGGGGCAGGACTACTTCAAGACCAGATTTTAGAGGGAGAAGGCAAGAATCAGGACCAAGATCTACCAGGGGTTCTTTCAGACCTCGCTCCAGAAAATGAAGTTCGTCTCCTCCAGACAGTAGGCGCAAGACTGTCAGGTTTTTGGCAGTCTTGGAAGAGGAGAGGGGCGGACTCCTGGTCCCTCTCAGTCATCAAGGAAGGATACAAGATCCCCTTTCTGAAAAAACCTCCTCTCGCAGATGCTCCGCTGGTCCTTTTACAATTTTTAGTGATGCAAGGAGTGTCCTTCAAGCTTTAGAAGTTTTTAATTCTAGTAACCCTCTAGTTTTAAAGATTTTAGAATGGCTTTTTATTATTGGACGGAGGGGTATAACAGTTCGATTTTGTTGGGTTCCAGCACATGTAGGTGTGTCTGGGAATGAGAAGGCAGATTCATTGGCAAAGAATGCTGCATCCGAGTTGCTGCCAAGAAGGTATCCCATTCCGTGTAATGATTTCCTACCTAACATCAAGTAATTGCTTTGCAATAAATGGCAACAACACTGGGATAGTCTAGATGGCAATAAAATGAGAGAAGTAACAAATATCATATCTCCTTGGAGGTATAACATGATGCCCCGAAAATGGGAGACGTCTCTTTGTCGTCTCCGTATTGGTCACACTCGGGTGAGACATGAGTTTCTGCTGAAGGGCCAACACCAACCGTATTGCGACGACTGTTTAGTGCCTCTAACAGTGAGGCATTTGTTGATCGAATGCCCCAATTATAATAACTTAAGGAATAGATATTTGTTGGAGGCTCGAGGTGAGGGTGGCAGGTTCATCCTTGTCAAGATTCTTGGACATGATGTGTCCTACTATGCAAGTGGCATATTTAGATTTATTTCAGAAGCAGGTCTTTTGAAAACTATTTAACTTTTATAATGACATTCAACTTTTATGATTTTAATTGAATATTCATTTATTTTTTTTTATAAACTAAATGATATTGGCATCAATGACCTTAGATGTCAGGATGCCTGAAAACTTTAAATCTATCAATCAATCCTACAAAGTCTCGTAATAACTTTAACCTTGTCACTCACACTGATTATCTCAACACAAAGCTTGCATAGGCTGCAGACCTTGCAGAGCAGGGTTTAGCAAGGTGTAGGGACTCTTTATATGTGGTACCAAGCTATTCAATACAAGTGGCCTCCGGGTAAAGCCAAAAAGCCAGATTGGCAGGGACGTCCACCCTCCTAATGCGTGAGTCACCCCTAATAGATAGCGTAGGTTTGTATTCCAGTTATGGAACAAGTGACAAATTTATAGATATGTATTTTTCCTAACAATACAAACCTTTAGCTATTTATTCAAACTTACCCGCCAGCCCTATCCCCCTTGAAGTCCTATCTCTAAGCAAAGTGAGCTAAATTATAGGTGTGTGAGTGGGAGCAAGCTACCCCCCTAACCCCCCCCCCCCACTAACTATCGGGATGGGTAGTTAACCCTCGCTTAACTTCTAATGGCTCATCCTTTCAGTCCGAAAGTAATACAGTACCCCTAATACAGTAAATAGGTAAAAGTTTGTATCGTTAGGAAAAATACAAATTATCTACGACTTTGTCATATTAAACAATCTCTCCAACCATTCAAGTACAGTCACACCTCCTTCCTTAAACATCTCAACCCTCATGGCCTCCATACCAGGTGCTTTTCCTACTCTCGGTTCATCTAGTGCTCTTCAATTCCTCTCTTGTAATCTCTCTCTCATTCTCATCTCCCATCACTGGCACCTTAGCACCTGCAACAGCAATCATACCTGCCTCCCTATTATCCTCAATATTCAGTGACCTTTCAAAATATTCAGCCCACCAATACCTTGCCTCTTCTCCTTTCAATACCTTGCCTCTTCTCCTTTCAACACCTTTCCCTTTTTATTTTTCACTGTCTCTTCATTTCTCAATCCAATGCTCCTTACTCTCTTCACTTCTTTCCAAAACTTCTTATTCTCATCATACAAACAACTCAATCTCTGACCCCCCCCTCTAGTCAGCCACCCTCTTGGCCTCAGCTACATTTTACTTCCTCATTTTTCTCTCTTTATCTTTCATACTTCTCTACACTAATACTCTGCAGGAAACATGCAGATTGGCATCTTAGCATGGGATCCTTTGCTATCTGGGAACCGTCTAACTGCAGTATATTCAAGGATCTCCTCCATACTGGCTTCCACGCTACCAACGTATATCAGGATGTGAAAATGTGGGGCCAGAAAACCATTGGACACTGGGTGAGAGGATTTCAGAAGAGCTTTCAACAAGGTGTCTCGTATCTTCCTTAACTGGAAATGAAAAATCTCCTGTTCCACAGTGCTGATGTGACTGTGGTGTACGGTCATCAGATACTAACAGTTCAACTTCCAGTGGTACAACCAGATCCTGCAGATGACATAGTCCAGGACGCGCTTCAGGACATGTGTCTGGATGCTGATATCATGTCAACAACCTCTTCTGTTTCATCGGAAAAAGAAAGACTTTTACTGACAACGGAAGCTTCGGATGACTCGCTCGACAGCCAGCAGGTAAGTACTGCTCCCAGTACTTCTTCCTTGCCTACTCCTGTCCCTGCATTTGCTACACCTGCCTCATCTTCCACTCCTCTTCCAACGTCGACTGCCCCCTTGTTCCCTGGACATTTGGAGTTCATGGCATCCATGAAAGCGTTCATGGAAAGTATTCATGCGGAACATATGAGAGTTCAAGTGTCTTAGAGACTAAGATTTAGGCGCTTCAACTTGCACCGAAGGCCAAAGGCCAAGGCTCCACGTCTCCAGTCTTCCAGGCTGTTCGGCGAAGAACCCTTGGTTACGCAGAACACGTGGTTTGAGTGAGGGGTACCTTCACATTGGTGAAGGCTGGGGCTCTAAACCTTTTTCTGATTTAAAGTTTTACCCCTCCATTGACAATTACCCCTTGTGTTATATAATGCTGAATTAGGAAGAGTCTATTAGGGATGATACGATTCCCAAGGAAACAATCATCTTACACCATAGTAAGGCTCAAACCTTGTTTGTTAAGGAGCTCAAGTCAGCTGAGTTTACTAATACTCAACTTTCTACTTTCGGCAGGAAGCAAACTACATTTGTACCTTCTAAGGATACTGTCTTTCTCTTTGCCTCAAAGGGTCTGGAGGCTGTTAAGAAGGCAGTAGTGGAAGGTAGACCTCTGCCAGTGCTTGAGGAATGCAAGTCTGTTTCTCTTGCTCTCTCATATGACTCCAACAGGTGGGAAGATGTTCAATATACCTTCTCAGTTTGCAAACTGAATAGAGACATCGGAGATAAGCAGTTTAATGAAAGACTGCCTAGAATTCCAGAATTTGAGGCCAAAGAAAGACTGGCAGCTTCTTTGTCGCACCAGTCTTATCTTGAGATGCTAATTGGGAACTATTCAGAATCTGACCTCTTCCCTTTTGTGGCCAAGACCCTTTTAGCTACCTTCCATCGGGATGTGTATGTGTTCTTTTTAGCCAAGAGAGCCTGAAGAGAGTACGTCTTGGCAGCGGCAACTATTAAGCATGAGCCCAAAAAGTTGATTGACTCCAACATCTTGGGGAAAGATTTATTCAGTAAATGGTGGTAAAAGAAGTCCTGGACAGAACAAGAGCCTTATGCAGAAATGGGTCATGTCCTCTAAGAGGAAATTTACCTCCATAGAAGCACCTCAACCCAAAGCTAAGAAGCTTAGGAGACCTTTTAAGGACAAGAAATCTTTAACGGCCTCGACAGCCAGAGTTGCCACTATTTTCCAGACGGTGTACATTGTTCCCCAGCAGTAAGTTACACAGTCTCAAGCCTTTAATCCCATTTACAAACTGGCCACTACCACATTTTGTATCGTTGGATCTTAAGGCAGAAATGCAAGTGGAAGGGGAAGATCTGGAAGAGGTGGCCAATCTAGGGGCCGAGGAAACAGAGGCAAGTCGCATAAAGGACCAGGTCCTTCAAAACAACAATGAAGAACTTCCAGTAGGGGAAAGACTCTATCGCTTCAAGGATCGATGGAAGTTCAACTCTTGGGCACACAGCATAGTTTCAAAAGGTCTAGGCAGGAAATGGAGACAGAAACCACCACAGTTCAAGAGGTTCTTCCAACTCACAACTCAATTCCTGAAAGAATATGTGCAGGATCTCCTCCAGAAGGGAGTTATTTGCTGCACAAAATCCATAAACTTTCAAAGGTGGCTATTTTGCATGCCAAAGAAAAAGTTGAACACTTCGAACTATTCTGGACTTGTCCCCTCTAAACAAGTTCATTCAGAATGAAAATTCCCAGAGGCTAACTATCTCCCAAATGCGGACCCTACTACTCCATGGGGCCTACACTATCTCCATAGATCTTACCGACGCTTATTGGCATCTTCTGATAGGTCGGCACTTCTCCCCCTACCTTGGTTTCAGACTGGCAAGAAAGGCCTACGTATTCAAAGCTATGCCCTTCGTGCTCATCATAGCTCCAAGGATTTTCACAAAACTAGTCAAGACCATTGCCCAGCATCTTAGGAACAAAGGTCTTAAGGTGATGGTATACAGTACCTCGACGACTGGCTAGTCTGGGCTACGACGAAGTTGAAGTGTCATCTTGAAGCTCTGGAAGTTATGAAGTTTCTTCAATTCCTGGGCTTCCAGATCAACCTCGAGGAGTCCAGGTTAACCCAAGCTCAATAATTCCAGTGGCTAGGACTACACTGAGATTTGACGTCACTTATCCTTTCTTTACCTCCGGTCAAGAGAAAGGAAATCGCATGCTTAGTCAGGTGTCTGCTTTGTTCGAAGATGATCACCATGACATCGCTTTGTTCGAAGCTGATCACCAGATGTCATCAGGAATGAGTCTTGGGTTCGCTACAATTTGCAGGGGGTTATAAATCCTATCCTGAAAGCAAGACTCAAGGATGCCAACAGAGTCTGTAGAAGAAAGGCATCAAATGCTCGAAAAGATCATTGCCACGACACCCTTGCTTTTTTGTGCAAACATCTCAAGCCGTGGTTCACTGCCAAGAGCCTGTCAACACACGTCCTCCATTTGTAATGATCCACACGAACGCCGTAGAACGAGATTGGGGGTGCTCATACCCCCAACAAGAAGTTACAAGGTCGGTGGTCGATCACATTTCAACGATTCTATATCAACATTCTGGAAGCTATGGCAGTGTTTCTTTCTCTGAAGAAATTGAACCTAAAGAGAAACTCTACAATAAGACTATAGTCCACGCATCAACAGACAGGGTTTGAGATCTCCACTGATCAATTACATAATATTGGCCATTCTCTTTGTTGAAGAGGAGAAATTGGCATATTTCTGCAGTTCATTTGGAAGGGGTTTGCAATGTATTGGCGGGCACGCTGTCAAGATTCAAGCCTCTTGAAACGGAATAGTCGCTGGATGAGAAATCATTCTGTTTCATTCAAGAGCAAGTCCCTGAACTGCAAGTCTCGATCTCTTTGCAACGAGCTTCAACAAGAAGCTTCCCCGTTATGAAGCACCGAATTTAGATCCAAAAGCATTAGGATAAGATGCGATGTCACTGGACTGGAACCAGTGAACTCGCATTTACCTTTTCCCACTGTTCAATCTCCTCATGACAGTTCTGGACAAACTTCGGACCTTCAAGGTAACAGCTGACCTAGTGGCCCTCAATTGGCCCAAGAGTAATTGGTACCCTCTTGTTCATGAACTCAAACCTTGTCAGATTTCTCTGCTGACATCAACGCTGTGCCAAGATGTTCAAGAGGAGACTGTCCTCGCTTCCTCATGGATAACGAAACACCTTCAGCTCATGATTTTCTCATCCTAGCTGCTAACAGAAAATATGGAGTTTCGAAGGAAAGGATTGATTTTATAGAAGAATGCAAGTCGTCTACCACAAATAAATAATATTTGTCTTCTTGGAAGAAATGGGTGGAGTTTGTGAAGAAACATAAGCCCACTTCGATTACAATGGACTTCTGCTTGTCATTCTTTATGACATTCCATGAACAGGGTCTGGCTTTTATAACTATTTCCTAATGTAAATCGTCCCTAACCAGACCTATCACTTACGCTTTTGATATAGAACTCAACAGTGAACTGTTCAATAAGATCCTTAAGTTTGTGCTAAACTAAGTTCGAATGCTCCCCCCAAATCCATCTCATGGTCTTTGGATAAAGTATGGCACTTAGCCTTGTCAATCGATAACCATTCTGCTTCTTTGAGGGATCTTTCTCAAAAATTGATCTTTTTACCAGTTATGGTAAACGTATTGGAGTAATGAATCTGATAATAAAGCAAATAAAACCAATCATCTCTCCATGGGAGTCATGCTAGAGAGAAAGGAGGACGGAGATACAGTAATTTTAGCAAGGTTGCGTATTGATCATACAAACTTGACCCATAACTTTTGAATGTGCACATCTCACGAAACTGTCCCCAAGTAAAGTGAGTGTGGCACTATTTTAACCATCCAACATATAATTTATGAATGTACTGTTTTTAAAACATCGGGATTTATGTTTTAGTTAGAAAAATTTAGCTAACATTTTATCTGATTCTGAGTATTTTTATGTTTGTAAGATTTTAATGGTTTTAAGAATCATAGGGTTGATAGATAAAATTTAGATATCTATTTATCATAGATTTTAATCTCCAATTTTTTTAATCAATAAAATTTAAAATACTTTCATCTTATGAGTTTATTCAGGCCAGCTGTGTACGAGTCAAATTTGATTATATGGGACTGGTAAATCTCCATCACTTTAATAACAGAAGGAAGATCTTGATTCTCAAAATCTCATATGAAATAAATCAATCTTTTACTTCCTTGCTAATCTGGTTCCTTTTAACATTTTTATACTTTATATATCCTACTATTACCCCCCACGAGACCCATTAACTTCCAAGTGTTTTATTTCCTTAAGGGTTTTCTACGAAGTTGCCTCCTACCCCTCAGATTAATCCATTAAATGTTATGGGAAAGCTTGGTAGTTGATAAAATTTGCTATATAGTAAGGGACAATCCCTTAGCCACTCCCATGTTGTTCTATCAACTGAGTAGCACCAGTTTTGTATTACAGTATTGCAAAATTCTTTATGAAAGATTGGAGATATAGTAACTGTCATTATGAATTGGCAAAAGTTAGAAGTAATTGTTTTTCCTACATTTATGCTACAAATTTTTAACATTTTTTTCCTTTTCAGACAACGTTCCCCATATTTTCAAATTCTTCTGTTCAAGATGTTTGTAGTAAGCTTCATTCGAGATTGGCAGAGATGGGGGTCAAAGATGTTGAAGTTGAGCGTCCTCCAAAAGGAATGGAAGAAGAGTATGCAACTCTCTTGACTCCTGATGCAATTCAATTTGTTGCAGATTTAATTAGACATTTCAATGATCAAGTTGATGTGGTAAGTAGTAATTTCCTTTTACAGTATATAGAGATCAGTATTTAGCTATAGTGGTGACTAGTTCTATCACTACTACAAACCCTTTAGCTTTTTATTAGGGAATATACTTTCAGCAAAGCTGGAAGACCAGTCAGAAGACATTTAGTGAGATATAACTACCCACCCCTAGTAAGTGTGGTGGTAGGGGCTAGTACCGGCTACTCCACTTACACACACACACACATACACACCTGTGTTTTATTATCACTTTTTCTTTTAGCTCTGTTGAGAGAGGACATTGTCTCTCTGTCCTGCTATAACCATACTTGTCTGGTCATTTGACTACAGGTAATCTGTTTTTCTATTTCTCTTTCCAGGTAGGAAGGTTGCTGTTAAGGTCAGCATGCAGACTTTTCCTGGACCTGAAGGGCAACAATGCGGCACCTTCATGTCCTTTGTCGAGACCAACTCTCACTCCTTGTGCCCGTCCTGCAGAGGGCTCATATGCAGGCAGGATTCTCCCTGCCCAGAATATCGGGAGTGGCCTTCCTCCCAGTGGGAGAGATTTGGCAGACAACATAAGAAGTCTAAGAGTGATTCAGCTCCTTTTGGTTCCTCCTCGAAGGCGAAGAAACCTCATCTTCCTTCTTCATCTTCTCAATCTCTTCACGCAACTTCTGCTCAAGCGGTCTTCCCTGGGGCATGATCGATTAGAAGCGTCTTCTCAATCTCTTCACGCAACTTCTGCTCAAGCGGTCTTCCCTGGGGCATGATCGATTAGAAGCGGTGGCCGTTTGATCCTCAAACAATCCTTAGGATTAGAGGACTCGGCCGCTTCCCCTAGCGAAGCTGCTCTGCCCCTCGGCCAAAGGGAAGTCTTTCTCCATTGACAACGTTCTTCAGCTGCGGCCTTCTTGGGGATCGCTGGTCCCCCGTCGAAGGGAAGTCTTCCTGAACTGATCCAGCTAGGGGCACAGAGGAGCTTACACTGGCTTCCTCAGAGGTTGACCTTGGTCTTGTCACTAAATGTGGCAATTAAATAATACATGATGGGAGACAGGGAATTAGACGACTTATACATCTTACGAGGATTCATTGTCTAAGTTAATTTTTGTAGAAACATGAGCAGAAATCTTCTTCAAAGTGAATAAATGCTTCTTGTTAATGACATAGTCAATAGAACTCTAATTACATAACAGAAGAAATATAAGTCTCTCACTGACTTTTAAATTACTGGAATAGTTTATCGTAAAATGATGTATGATCATATTACATAGGATCAATTCTATAATGTGATTGATGAGTTTATCATAAAATGATCATGATTGTTAATAAAAATGGCTCGCTTTATAATTTACAGACATACTCGGATGAACGGACATAAAGGGGAAACGGTTATATGAATGAGATTCATACAACAAAAAAGGACTGTTATTGGACGTCTCGTGGCGTATCAACACCAGCCATGGCTGAGATAAGCCTACCATGGCGGATGTGCCTACTAAGGGTTGCCCTCTCACAACTTGAGCTTGACCTGACCCTGGATCTGACTGACTTCTCTTGGCATTCCAGCGGTTCCTAAGGTTTGCACATTATGAGGGCTTGTCTGGTCTCTGGGTAGTGGTGGCAGGTGATGCAGCAGCATCAGACCGGTTCTCTCCTCCCTATCGTCCCCTCTTCCCGGTGTACCTGTTGACGTGGACACAGATTCAGTACACTTGCTTGGATCAACAAATAGTTTAGAGGACATGATGTAGCTCAAACTGCATCTCGCACTACCCAGGGATCGGGGAGATGAGGTCATAGGTTGACAACTGCAGCCGTACTTCCTAACCCAGTTAATGGCTGTTTTGGCATTTGTCTAAATTATCATAAATTATTCATTTAAGCAAACTTATCCGCCATCCCTGTCCACCTTGAAGTCCTACCTTCAAGCAAAATGAGCTCAATCACAGGTGTGTGAGGGGGGGTTGGTAGCAAGCTACCCTCCCCTACCCCCGCTAAATAGTGGTATGGGTAGTTAACCCTCGTTAAAATGTAATGGGCATCATTTCAGCTACGCCGAAAGTAATACCCCTATTAAATAGGTAAGGTTTATATAGTTAGGAAAAATAGAAATTATCTACGAATGTCATGTTTCACAAAAACAATTCCTAGGAAAATCAACATCCACTCCCCATAGATACTTGCGTAGTCCTTGGTTATACAGTACCTGGATCCACTACAGTCATTACTAAATAGTGATAATAGTGATTTTTAAGTATGGCCATAATGCGCAAAGAAATCAAAAGAAAAGAATACCATCATTGAACATCACCAACATCATTAAACATTATGAAATAGCATTTAATATCTATAAACAGCTGTTTGTTCCGTAACTGGAATACAAACCTACGCTATTTATTAAGGGCATTACTTTCGGCGAAGCTGAAAGGATGAGCCATTAAAATTTAGAGAGGGTTAACTACCAATCCCGCTTCCCCTCCCACTCACACACCTGTGATAGAGCTCACTTTGCTTTTGGCTGAGATGGTGAATGGTCGTTGCCGCTCTTCATCCTCGCAAATTTTTTGACCGTCATTAATGCTTTTTTGCTTTTTCTTTACAGTGTGTGTGTGTATCTGCCCTGGTCCTCAAGGCCTCTCCTGGGGTACCTTCAAGTCTGCGGAGGACACTGATCCTCAAACTCTTATCGCTACCTGCAGAGGTCAACGGTGTGATGTGGCTAATAAGTGTATTGAATGTCAGGAGCGGTCTGCCTCCCTGTGGGAAAGGTTTGGGTGACGTTGGAAGAAGATGTCTAAGCGGAACTTTTCTCCTTCAAAGGTTTCTTCGAAGCAGAAGAAACCCAAGGCTTCTTCTTCTGCTTCCCGACCTTCCTCCGAAGCTCCTGCACGTTGGGCCTCCTCCGGGGGACCATTAAGTAGAGGAGTAGGCCGCTTAACCCCTGGACAACCTCAGTCCTCGAGAGATGGTGCTGGTTCCCCTAGCGAAGTCGCCCTGCCTTTCCCCCCTGGAGGCATCCATAACCCCCCCCCCCCCCCCATTTTACAGGTTTGGCTGTCCTTGTGGTTATTAGGTCTAGCCTCCTTGCTGCAGCTTCTTCGCCGTGGTGCTAGCACGCAGCATTTGTTGATGTCTGAGTTAGATCCTCTGGCCCTTGTCGATGTCGTGGTATTGGAGGTGTCGTCTGCGGATCTCCGTGCCTACGTCCTGGCTCCTCTGCCTCTTCCGCCAATGCCGAAGACTGCGCTTCCTCCCTGCCAAACATCCTTCGAGGGGGAAGCAAAGTCCGAGGCTAGTCTCTCCTACGAGTGCTTCTCCTTCTCGAGAGAGTTCACTCACAGAGACTCCTCTTCGCCTGAGAGGTGCTTCTTTGCCATCGGTGAAGAGGCACCTCTTTGGCTTGTCAGCCTCGTCATCGTAGCCCTCCTCGGAGGAAGAGCCTCCTCGTCCAAAGTCATCTAGTCCCTGCCTTCGTCTACCTCCAGACCTCCTGACGACGCTACCCCGAGTCCACGAACCTCGGTTCAGGACTCTTCTCCCGAGGATCGCCAGTGATCCCCTTCAGAGGATGTTCGCCCTTCTGAAGAGCTCGTCCTCTCTTGTGCGCGTCAATCATCGACTCTCTTATCACCTGCTTGTCCATCTCCTGCTCTGTCTTCTGGTTCTCGACTCATCACTCTCCGTCTCATCGCCTGCCTGTGCGCCATTCACCTGCGTGGGTTTCTCCTGTTCGTTCTAATGATCTTGTTCATCGTGCGCCTTCTGACCACTGTCGCTCACCAACTCGCTAGGCTCCCACTTAGCACCGTTCCCCCAAGGAACGTGTCACTTTGGATCATCGTTCATCTGGCCGCGTGGCTGCTGCCCATCGCCAAACCTCGCAAAAATCTCCAGAGGTTTCTGCTATTGACACCAACACAAACACTCCACGTCAGTAGTCACTCAAGCATCAGCATTCGCTGCATTAGCACGTTAACAGATCGTCAGGCAGTGCATTCCCATTGTCGTCAATCTCGTCAATCACCACCTACGCGTCAACGATCTCTGAAGCGTCAACCTGCATTGACTTGCCAACGCTTGCCATCTAGGGAACGTTTGCCATATCAGAAACGTTTGCCAGCTCGTCAGTGCTGGTCAACGCGCAAATGTTCGCCTGCACCACAGAGCTCTCCTTATTAACCGTCACCAGTTATACAATGCACTCTGACATGTAGGAACTCGCCAACACATAGGAATGCACCACAACCTCGCCAAGCGTAGACAGAGGTCGATATCCATCATCCTCCGCCAACTTCCAAGAAGTCCTGCCATCAGATAGAAAAACTGGTAGGTGTCCACAATGATAAGGAGCAGGAACGGAAAGATACGGGTTTGCCCTCCAGACCATTAGTCCTCTCACCTAGGAAGGGAAGAGTCTTATCCCACAGGTCTCCATTGCCCCCATTCCCCTCACCGCAAACACATTACAGCACGACCAGCGGGGAAAGAGAGAAAGGGCACTTCCGGGGAATTCAAGATTACAAAGGTACCTGCAATCAAGGCGGACCCACAGTATCCGACGGTCCCAGAGAAAACTTCTCATAGGGAACCGAAGCTACCCTTCAGGGGATCTTTCTGACAGCACCAGCGTCAGCAAATAACCCTGGTTCGACGCCATCGTCAGGGCAGTTGTCCAAGCTTTCGGGCCTGCCCTCTTAGCTCGCTTTGCGGAAGCCTCCGCAAGCTTTCAACATCCTTTGGCCCCAGCGGATGCTTGGCAAAGAACCTTGGCTGTCTCTCCCCTGTAGAGGAAAAGAGAAGTCCCAGATACCATCTCATCTTCTAGGGTGAAACTGACTCCTGTGAGGCCATCGACAACAAGGCCAGGCCTCCCTGGTTCTCCTTCCACGCTCTTTCCTGGCTCACCATCACCTCAGCCCAGGGAACCCCACGAGGAACATGTTCCAGTCTACTCCCTTCCACCTTCGGAAGAAAACTCCCCTCGTGGCGAGAACACTCCACCTCTGAAAAATGCCAGGAAGCCCAGAACATCCAGGCCTTCCATGTTGGAAACTTACCTTCTTCCTAAGACCTTGTCAAAGTCCTCTTCGAGGACCTCCAGACTCGCTGGAATAGTCAGCCACCCTTGAGATGACTGCGATGCACCCCGAGACGAGCTCTCAGTACTGGACGAAGGAGACTTTGCTGCCAGTCCCACTTCAGATGGGGAACAGAAGGAGTCAGAACATGCATTCTGGCAGATACTGACTCTGATAAGGGTTCTCAACGGGTTTTCTGACCGAGAGATACCCCCCAGGAGGGTAAAGACACAGTCCTAGACCGTGCCTTTGGCACTAAGAAGCCCACAAAGTCCAGTGCAGCTTTTCCCTTGTCTCAGGGGCTGAAGAGTGCATGGGCTAAGATCACTCTACAGCTCTCCGAATTCTCCTTCTCCCTTCGTTCGGGCTCCTCCCACCTTTTCGCGTCCAGCAAAGGAGGTATTATAAGGTCTTGGACGAGCCTCGACCAGCTCTTCCAATCCACCACTCTCTGGAAGAGCTGACGAAGGGGATCTCTCTAGAGAGACTCTCCAGCTGTTTAGTTGCATTTTCAGTGACAGATCCTCAATCAAGGGAAGGTCGCGAAGTATCCCTTACAGGCTAATTTGTGGCTAGATCTATGGTTGGGGTCCTTGGGAATCCTGGTATGGACCGAGGATTCTTCTAAGGAAAGTACCAGGAAAACTATGGCAATCTTTCTCCTTGCGGGTACCCGCACCATCGAGTTCCTATCCCACCAAGTATCAAACTTGTGGGCTAATACCATCCTCAAATGTAGGGACTCTGTATCCAAGAGGTTCCATCAGCAGATCCCTAATGCTGAGATTGCGAGGCTCAGGAACTCGTCTCTTGAGGTTTCTTCGTTGTTCGAGCCTAGGGACATTGAGCATGCTGCAGAGAGGTGGAGGAAGTCCCACCAGGATTCTCTCCTCCATAGGGCCTTGACATCCCAGCCCTTAGACCACCAGCTCTTCCGTAGCCCAACTAGCCCAAAACCTCGACAAATAAGACAGCATTGCCTAAAAAGCCCTTTCCTACCAAAGACAAGAAAGGCTCAAAGTCCTCCAAGGGAGGAAAATATCCTAGAGGGAGTGGCTGCAACCGCAACTGCAAATGCTTGGATAGGCACTCCCCCTGCTTGTCCACCAGTGGGGGATTACCTACAAAGTTGGCGGGACAGTTGGAAGCAACTAGGGGCCGATCCCTGGACAGACACCGATTTGTTCAGGGTATCGCATCCCATTCATGTCGTCTCTCCCTCCCCTGATCAAGGATCCAATATCGATGGGATCAGCAAAGGGGCTAACCTTTCTGGCAGAAATCCAGACCATGGTGGAGAAGGGCGCTCTCCAAGAGGTCATCGACGGGTCCCCAGGCTACTTCAGTCAACTCTTTTTTGTGAGAAAGGTGTCTGGAGGCTGGAGACCAGTCATCGACCTCTCGGCTCTGAACAAGTTTATCAAATAAACTTCGTTCAGTATGGAGACGGCAGACATGGTCTGACAAGAGCTAAGATCACAGGACTTCATCGTGTGCACACTGTACCTCCAGGATGCGTACTTCCAGATCCCAATCCATCTGTCTTCAAGGAAGTACCTAAGATTCAACCTAGACAACAGAAAATACCAGTTCAGGGTACTGTGCTTCGGACTTTCCACGGCACCCCAAGTCTTCACCAAAGTGTTTGCCCTAGTGTCGTCTTGGGCACACAGGATCGGCATCCGTCTCCTCCATTATCGGGACGACTGGCTAATCATAGCAGACTTGGTGGCAACCCTTCTTCAACCCTTCTTTCAACACTTAGAGAAACTTCTGAGGCTTCGTCAAGATCTGGGGATCATGGTAAACCTTGAAGACCTCCCTGCTTCCCTCTCAAAGACTGGTATACCTAGGTATGGTCATAGACACCAATCTGCCCAAAGCCTTCCCATCAGACATGATAATGAGGCTGAGAAAAGTTGAAAGACTTTTCAGATGAGAAGAACTCCCTGCCCAGAAGTGGCTGTCTCCTCTAACACCTATCATCCTTTGCCCGTCTAGTTCCCAACGCCGCCTCAGGGTTCGATCCCTCCAGTGGCGGCTCAAGTCCAGGTGGAATCAAGCTTTCGATTCCCCTGACACTCTGATCCCTATGGAACCAGCGAAACGGACTGACTTTGAGTAGTGGGTGGCAGACAAGAATCTGTGGAGGGGCGTATATCTTCTCATCCTCCCCCTTGATTTGATGCTGTTTTCAGACGCATCAAAAGAAGGGTGGGGGCCCCATGTGTTGCACCACACGACTTCAGGACTTTAGTTTGAGTCAGAAAAATACCTTCACATAAATCTCTTAGAGATGAAGGCCTTCTTTCTGGCCCTTCAACACTTCCATCAGTTCCTGACGGGCCACTCAGTAGTGGTGATGAGCGACACCACCACGTTAGTGGCTTAGGTCAGCAAGCAAGGAGGTATTTTTTCACAGCCCCTATACCATCTAGCAGTATAGATACCGAGATTGTCCGAGGTCCACTCAATACCAGTATCAGCACACTTCATTCCAGGCAAAAGGAAGGTGCTCGCCAACAAATAGAGCATAGCATCTCATATGGTTAGTACCGAGTAGTCTTTGAATCATCTAGTAAACAACAAAGTCCTGACTTTGTGGGTTTCTCTGACGGTGGATCTCTTTGCAACGGCCCTTAACTTAAGGCTCCTGCTGTACTGCTCCTCAGTCCTAGACCTCAAGGCTCTCTGGCAAGATGCATTCCAACAACGGTGGGACAACTTCGACGTTTACGCACTTCCCCAATTCTGTCTGATGAGGAGGGTACTCAAAAAGGCCAGAACATCAGTCAACCTCTCAATGACCCTCATAGCTCCACTATGGATTCATGTGATATGGTTCCCGGACCCTTGGCAGCTCCTGATGAAGCTCCCAAGAGAACTCCCGCCACGACACGATCTATTCAGACAACCACACTCTCAGTATTTACCACAAAGTCCTATCTTTGCTACGACTTCAAGCCTGGAGACTATACAGCATCTCCTCACTCTGAGAGGATTTTCACAAGAAGTTGCGAATAGGATGTCTTGATACCTGCGGATATCATCAGGAGCAGTCTACCAGGCAAATTGGAATGTCTTCTGTGGTTGGTGTCGTGGAAGGGGTATTTCTCCACTCGATGCCTCTATTCCAGCAATAGCAGAGTTCTTTGTGTATTTGCGTGAAGAAATGTGCCTTTCAGTTTCGGCGGTAAAAGGCTATCGCTCTGACTTGAGCCTCGCTTTCAAACTGAATGGAATGGACATTTCCTCATAGCAAGAACTTTCCCTTATCATACGTAGTTACGAACTTACCTGTCCTCAGTAGGAAGTAGGGCTTCCTCCATGGAACGTGGCTTGAGTTCTCAGGGCTGTAAAGAGACCTCCTTATGAACCATTACGCTAGGCAACAGATCACCACCTGACTTGGAAGACGGTGTTCCTACTCGCCCTAGCTTCAGCCAAACGAGTCGTCGAACTACGTTGTCTCTCTTACGACGTTGCCCACTCAAGGGGATGGGGGAGAGGTCAACTTCAGCTTCGTCCCTGAGTTTGTTGCCAAGACTCAGAATCCAGGGGTGGTGGATCCTAGACTCAGTTCTTTCTGGATAACGAGCCTCCGCTCTGTAACAGATGACCCAGGTCATCTCTTTGCTCAGTGAGGCGTTAGACTTTTTTTTTTTTTTTCACCTAACCCTACCTGAGAGCTCTCACCATAACATACATTCCTACCTATTACCAGCTGGTACCTCTATTTCTTTCTTAGGTTAGGTTCCTTTCCTACGCAAGCAGTAGATGTTCTTTGCTTGCTAAGTAGGTATCACCTAAGGAACCAGGTTACACAGATGTTGTTTGACCTATTCTTTAAAACTAGCCTTAAAAACTATCACAGTTGCAGCGAACACACTGATCTTAACACGACTTTTGCTGCAAACTCTACCAGCGACCATCTCCACTCAACGGGGACCAAGTTCTTCTGACTCCGGAGAGAATGTCAATCTGTCAAGCGTCGTGGCCTACGACACCAAGTGATATCGCCACCGCCCGACATGACCATGTAGTTCGCGTACATGGACAGCCCACCTTCCAAGATCTTGACTGTCATCATGTCAAGGTCGTTCATTTGCTTCTTTAGCCTCTGGCAGAGGCTGATGATCCCTCTGGACAGTACACCTCGCCAGTTTCCAGTAACACCCTTAATTGAGGGTACTGTCCCCTTCAGGTCTTCGATGGCCTTCTTGATACAGGTGGTGTTATACTTTGATACCTTAGCGGCAACAAAGAAGTCGAGGGACCTTATATTGGCGTCAGCATTTACCTGGCAATCTCTTGACTATTACATCAATGTCTTTCCAGACTATTAATTCTGGTTTGCGGAGCCCTTGTCTTGTTGAGACCTGGGTTTCGCTCAACGTACTAAACCCTGCTTCTATTGCCTTCTTTTTAATGGAGCACCTAATCTTGTCGTGCCTTTTTATTCTCCATGGCTGAACTGCTGGACACGTCTGCATGATGTGATGCAGGGTACCGGGGGCATTACAGCCGAGATCGCATCGGCTACTCTGCCTCCGGCATTGTCAGTGCTGTTATGGTCGTGATTGCCTGAGCTACTGTTGCTGATGGATTTTATACATATCAACAATAAGGTCCCCTTTTGCATGGTGTTGAGGTCAGGTCTTTCTTGCTGTATGAAAAGAGCTTCCATTTTTCATGGCTGCCTTTCCATGAAGAACAGTGAGAAATGGCTCTTTGAACAAAAGTCCTAATGGTGACAGTTTTGTACCTACTAGGGCTCTCGTTATCACCATTCAGACACGGGCAAAGGTTTGTTGGTTTCACATAAACGGAGGTGTTGAAGCTGTTGTTGGTGTTGTTGGTTTTCTCTACAAACGGCTAATGAGGAGTGCATAGAAGAGCTTCGATGCACTTTTGAGGAATACAGCTCCCTCAAGCTCCCCCTCAAGTACTACCTGCTAGGACGTCTTCCGTTCCCTGCCTGCAATCAAAAGGGATGGGCAGTTATCCATCCATCCATATACCAAGGCACTTCCCCCAATTTTGGGGGGTAGCCGACACCAACAATGAAACAAAACAAAAAGGGGACCTCTACTCTCTATGTTCCTTCAGCCTAATCAGGGACTCAACCGAGTTCAGCTGGTACTGCTAGGGTGCCACAGCCCAACCTCCCACATTTCCACCACATATGAAGCTTCATAATGCTGACTCCCCTACTGCTGCTACCTCCGCGGTCATCTAAGGCACCGGAGGAAGCAGCAGGGCCTACTGGAACTGCGTCACAATCGCTCGCCATTCATTCCTATTTCTAGCACGCTCTCTTGCCACTCTCACATCTATCCTCCTATCACCCAGAGCTTTCTTCACACCATCCATCCACCCAAACCTTGGCCTTCCTCTTGTACTTCTCCCATCAACTCTTGCATTCATCACCTTCTTTAGCAGACAACCATTTTCCATTCTCTCAACATGGCCAAACCACCTCAACACATTCATATCCACTCTAGCCGCTAACTCATTTCTTACACCCGTTCTCTCCCTCACCACTTCGTTCCTAACCCTATCTACTCGAGATACACCAGCCATACTCCTTAGACACTTCATCTCAAACACATTCAATTTCTGTCTCTCCATCACTTTCATTCCCCACGACTCCGATCCATACATCACAGTTGGTACAATCACTTTCTCATATAGAATTCTCTTTACATTCATGCCCAACCCTCTATTTTTTACTACTCCCTTAACTGCCCCCAACACTTTGCAACCTTCATTCACTCTCTGACGTACATCTGCTTCCACTCCACCATTTGCTGCAACAATAGACCCCAAGTACTTAAACTGATCCACCTCCTCAAGTAACTCTCCATTCAACATGACATTCAACCTTGCACCACCTTCCCTTCTCGTACATCTCATAACCTTACTCCTACCCACATTAACTCTCAACTTCCTTCTCTCACACACCCTTCCAAATTCTTTCACTAGTCGGTCAAGCTTCTCTTCTGTGTCTGCTACTAGTACAGTATCATCCGCAAACAACAACTGATTTACCTCCCATTCATGGTCATTCTCGCCTACCAGTTTTAATCCTCGTCCAAGCACTCGAGCATTCACCTCTCTCACCACTCCATCAACATACAAGTTAAACAACCACGGCGACATCACACATCCCTGTCTCAGCCCCACTCTCACCGGAAACCAATCACTCACTTCATTTCCTATTCTAACACATGCTTTACTACCTTTGTATAAACTTTTCACTGCTTGCAACAACCTTCCACCAACTCCATATAGCCTCATCACATTCCACATTGCTTCCCTATCAACTCTATCATATGCTTTCTCCAGATCCATAAACGCAACATACACCTCCTTACCTTTTGCTAAATATTTCTCGCATATCTGCCTAACTGTAAAAATCTGATTCATACAACCCCTACCTCTTCTAAAACCACCCTGTACTTCCAAGATTGCATTCTCTGTTTTATCCTTAATCCTATTAATCAATACTCTACCATACACTTTTCCAACTACACTCAACAAACTAATACCTCTTGAATTACAACACTCATGCACATCTCCCTTACCCTTATATAGTGGTACAATACATGCACAAACCCAATCTACTGGTACCATTGACAACACAAAACACATATTAAACAATCTCACCAACCATTCAAGTACAGTCACACCCCCTTCCTTCAACATCTCAGCTTTCACACCGTCCATACCAGATGCTTTTCCTACTCTCGTTTCATCTAGTGCTCTCCTCACTTCCTCTATTGTAATCTCTCTCTCATTCTCATCTCCCATCACTGGCACCTCAACACCTGGAACAGCAATTATATCTGCCTCCCTATTATCCTCAACATTCAGCAAACTTTCAAAATATTCCGCCCACCTTTTCCTTGCCTCCTCTCCTTTTAACAACCTTCCATTTCCATCTTTCACTGTCTCTTCAATTCTTGCGCCAGCCTTCCTTACTCTCTTCACTTCTTTCCAAAACTTCTTCTTATTCTCTTCATATGACTGACCCAATCCCTGACCCCACCTCAAGTCAGCTGCCCTCTTTGCCTCACGTACCTTGCGCTTTACTTCCACCTTTTTCTCTCTATATTTTTCATACTTCTCTATACTATTACTCTGCAGCCATTCTTCAAAAGCCCTCTTTTTCTCTTCCACTTTCACCTTCACTCCTTCATTCCACCATTCACTGCCCTTCCTCATGCTGCCTCCAACAACCTTCTTGCCACATACATCACTTGCAATTCCAACAAAATTTTCTTTTACTAACTTCCACTCCTCCTCTAAATTACCAGTTTCTCTTACTCTCACCTCATCATATGCCATTTTCAACCTTTCCTGATATTTACTTTTTACCCCCGGTTTTATTAGCTCTTCAATCCTCACTACCTCCCTTTTACATCCACCTACTCTATTCCCCCACTCTTTTGCTACAACTAATTTTCCTTCCACCAAAAAATGATCAGACATACTGTTAGCCATACCCCTAAACACGTGCACGTCTTTCAATCTTCCAAACATTCTTTTAGTTACCAACACATAATCCATTAATGCCCTTTCTACTACTCTTCCATTTGCCACTCTTACCCATGTATACTTATTTTTATCTTTCTTTTTAAAGAAGCTAGCACTTATTACCATCTCTTGTTCAACACACATGTCTACCAGTCTCTCACCACTCTCATTTTCACCTGGTACGCCATACTTACCAATGACACCTTCTACCTCTCCAGCGCCCACTCTAGCATTTAAGTCACCCATAACAACTACATAATTCCTTCTACCCAGTCCTTCTACACACCTAGTTAAATCATTCCAGAACTCATTCCGCTCTTCTTCACTTTTCTCACTACCTGGCCCATACGCACTGACAAACGCCCAACATTCCCTACCCAACCTAACCCTTACCCACATTAACCTAGATGATATCTCCTTCCATTCCACTACTTTACCTGTCATCCATTCACTCAGCAATAACGCCACACCCTCTCTCGCTCTTCCCCTTTCAATCCCAGACACTCTACCAGACATTTCACCAAACATCACTTCACCCTTTCCTTTCATCTTTGTCTCACACAAGGCCAATACATCCATCCTTCTACTTCTAAACATACTTCCAATCTCACATCTTTTACTCTCTATCGTACTACATCCACGCACATTTAAACACCCCAAAACTAGAGTGCGGGGAGCAGTCACTCTCCCCCCAGCTCCATCTCCTTGTCGATGTCTCGCAGGAATTTTTAATAGGAGAGGGGGTTCCCAGCCCCCTCGTCCCGTCCCTTTTAGTCGCCTCTTACGACACGCAGGGATAACGTTGGCGCTATTCTAATTTTTATATGCCCCCGCGGCCACAGGGGGCAGTTATACCTCACTAAAACTTTTATTGTTGATTTCAACTTTTACCAAAATATATATCCATAGTAAAGAGCTCAAGATTTGTATAACTGTAGTTAGGAAAAATACAAATTACTTTAGAATTTTTCTTTTGATGTTAAACAAAGTTATAAAAGAATTGACTAAATTATGAAACTCAAAAAGGATTTGATATTTTACTATCAGTGACTGGTAATGGTAATGAAGAACCTAGTATTGATACATATTGCAATATGTTTTTCAGTTATTTACCTGAAAATACATATAAATTTAGAATTATTAGATACCCTGGCTGTCATTTGAAAACTACAGCTCTAACACAACAAAGTACATATTCAGGTACAGTATAGTGTATAGGCAGATGATAATTTGAATAGCTTAATTTGACTTTTAATTAAACCCCCTCTTCTTTTCCATGTAGATGATGAAAGAGAGAATCAGGAGGAAAGTAGAGCTTGATATTACTGGAGCATTGCCAAATTTTTCAAAAAATCCTAAGGTGAGTCTCAAATAATTTTGTTTTACAGGACTTGTAAATTAATAGGGTTTTAATTTTTACTCGTAAATTTTAGTGCAATTAGTTTACTGTAGTTGAAACTCATGCTGACTTGGAAGTGATTATAGTTTGTTGCTACACGAAAACAAACCTTCGTCATTTAATGTTGGTAGACATTAGTTCCTTATTATCTTTTAACCCTTCATCCCCATGCTTCTTCCTAGCTGATGTTTCCTACTGGCAAACATACATTGATATCGCTTCACCCTCATTCATTCGTGCCTCATCAAAATCATTCTTCCACCTATACTTAACACTCCCTTTCTTATGTTTTACCTGCTCAATTATTCTCTTCTTTACACCTTCATACTTAACATCCCCTACACTCATTATCACACCAAACATCATCAATAAGTACCCTGTAAAATATTCTCATAACTCCCTATCCCAAACTCTTACTATCACAATACTTAGCCTGACAAGACCTTTCATTCTCCCTGAAAATGTCATGTGCAACCCTACTGCTATGTTCATTAAATCTTTCTCATCAAGGTACCTCTCTCATAAACAGTCTTATATATTTCCTCAACTTTATTCTCACTACTATCTTCACTGCCTAAATCCCTTCTAGTTTCCTCCTTCCTCATTTGAATTCAATGAATGTAATCCTACATTCAAATTCCTATCCTGATCATTCCCTTCCTACCCTTTTTCTTGCTTAACACTTTCACCCATTCATGATCATCCCCACTCACCCTAACCTTTTTTCTTTTCATTCTTCGTATTAAATTTACCTTTCTTCTCATTTTTCCTTTCACCTTTCTGTTCATCCTTACTATGCCTAGTCCCTTTACCTTTAGGGTTGTGGTGGCCGATGTGGTAACGTCCCTAACTGGTGAATGGCAGATTGGGTTTCGAGTCATGCTCAAACTCGTAAGTATCCTTGGTCGCTGCAATCTCACCATCCCTGTGAGCTAAGAAAGGGGGTTTGGCAGAGCATATAGGTCTATCTCCTGAGTCATCAGCAGAAATTGCTTGGCCCTCCTTGGTCCTAGTGTGGGTGGGGAGGAGGTTTGGGCACTGATCACATGTATATATGGTCAGCCTCTAGGCCAGGGCATTGTCCTGCTTGATAGGGCAAGGTCACTGTCCCTTGCCTCTGCCGTTCATGAGCGGCCCTTAAATCTGTAAGCCTTCACTATTTCTACTTCCCCATTATCACTTACCTCAGCCTTCTTCAACCCTTTACCCAAAACATAGGCCACTCCTTCGACTGCCCCTTCACCCATGAACATTTTCATCATTTCAGTTACTTGCCCCATCATAGCTTCTATTCGTTCCTCATTCTCTCGCTTCCTTATCTCAACACCCTCTTCCACTCTCTCTACAGTTCCCTACTCATCTCATTCTCCACACTCGGGTGACACATAAGTTTCTGCTAACTTGCCAACACCAACCATGTTGCGACAACTGTTTGGTACCCTTGACAGTGAGGCATTTGTTGACAGAATGCCCCACTTATAGCATGAAAAAAAATTGGCATCTGTTTGAGGCTCGAGGTGAGGATGGCAGGTTCATCCTTGCCCAGATTCTTGGATATGATGTGTTCTACAATGCTACCGGCATTTTTAGATATACTGTATTTGAGAAGTAGGTATTTTGATAGTTATTCAACTTTTATAATGACATCTTTGCTTTTATGATTTTAATTGAATATTCTTTTAATTTTTATTTATAATAAATGGTATCGTCATCAATGACCTTTGATGTCAGGATGCTAGAAAACTTCAAATCAATCAATCTCCTTATTCTCACAACAACTTCTCATTCTCAACTGCTCACTTCTCCTCTCATTCCATACTCAACCATAATTCCTTCCTTAGTAACTTAATGTGCTCCTCCATTTTCATAAATCCTAAATCTAATTATAAATCCTAATTCTGTCCCTTGTCCAACAGTCCAGTTCCTTTCCCACCTTGGCAGTCCCTGTTCGGGTGCTAAAATAATGTGGCGGGATGTCATAAGACCAAATCCCACACCCTTACTTGCTGACAAATATCTCTACAAAACAAACTTTACCCTTACATTTACACAAACTAGACTCTTGGACAGAAGGCACAGTAAAACAAATCAAGACCTTAAAACTATATTTCTTACGAACTGAATAATCACTTCATACTAAAATTAACTGCATTCAAAATATAATTCAATACATATTATGATAACCTTTACTCAAAAAAATAATTAGCTAAAACCATAACGGACAAAAAACTTAACATACAAAATAAAAGAAAAACAACCACATTCACATAAACTGAAAGAAAATACTAAGACTTAAAATTAAACCCCCACCACAACCATAATGTTTATATATATAGTTTTGGGCTCGAGCCATGCCGTCTTGATAGAAGTTATTCTAGGCAGCTTTCGCTTTCTACTTGGGATATTTCCTGCGAGTGATGTACCAGTGGGTGCTCTTTCCATTGCTGGGGCTCGTCCTTCTGGTTACCAGATTTTTATGAAGGCTCCTGTGGGTGGTTTTTTAAGTCCTGTGGCTGGTCTTAGGTTTACCATCTACCTATGAAGTCTTCAGTAGGTGCTCTTTCCAGTCCTGTGGCTGGGCCTTTTGATTACCAGCTCCCTATGAAGTGTCCAGTAGGTACTCTTTCCAGTCCTTTGGCTTGAAATTCTGGTTACCAGCTTCCTGTGAAAGCTCCTTTGGGTACTTTTTCTGGTTTTGTGTCTGGGCTTTTGGGTTTTCAGCCTCTTATGAAGTTTCCAGTAAGGACTCTTTCCAGTTCTGTGGCTGGTCCTTGTTATAAGCTTATCATGAAGGCTCCAGAGTTTGCTCTTTCTGGTCTTGTGGCTGGGTCCTGTGGTTTTCAGCTTCTTATGAAGTGTTCCAGTGGGTGCTCTTTCTAGTCCTTTGGGTGGGCCTTGAGGTTACCATTTTTCTATGAAGTGCCCAATAGTTGTAATATCAGAGACCTACAGGTTACCAACTTCCTACTAAGGGTCCAGTGGGTGTTGTTTCTGGTCCTCTATCTGGGCCTTTTGGTTACCAGCTTCCTATGAAGGCTCCAGTGGGTGCTTTTTCCTGTCCTTTTGCTGAGCCTTTGGGTTACCAGCTTCCTAGGAAGTGTTCAGTGGATGCTCTTTCCATTCCTGTGGGTGGGCCCTCGGGTTACCAGCTTCCTATTAAGGTTCCAGTGGGTGCTGTTTCTGGTCCTGTGGCAGGTCCTTCTTGTTACCAGCTTCCTATGAATTATCCAGTGGGTGCTCTTTCCAGTCCTGTGGCTGGGCCTTCAGGTTACCAGCTTCTTAAGAGGGTTCCAGTGGGTGCTCTTTCTGGTCCTTAGCCTGGGCCTTTGGGTTACCAGCTTCCTATTAAGGTTCCAGTAGGTGCCCTTTTGGGTCATCTGGCGTAGCAGTTGGGTTACCAGCTTCTCATAAAGATTCCAGTTGGTGCTCTTTCCAGTCCTGTGGCAGGTACGTGGGTTACCAGCTTCCTATGAAGGATCTAGTGGGTACTCTTTCTAGTCCTGTGACTGGGCTTTTGGGTTACCAGCTACCTAATAAGGTTCCAGTAGGTGTTCTTTCTGTTCTTCTGGCTGGGCCTTAAGGTTACCTGCTTCCTATGAAGCATTTAGTGGGTGCTCTTCCCAGTCTTGTGGGTGGGCTTTCGGGTTGCCAGCTTCCTATGAAGGCTCCAGTGGTTCCTCCTTCTAGTTCTGTGAGTGGGCCTGCGAGTTACCAGCTACTTGTGAAGGTTTTAGTGGGTGTTCTTTCCAGTCCTGTGGCTGGGCCTTTAGCTTACCTGCTTCCTAGGAAGGGTCTTGCTGGAACCGATTCATTCCATGATTTGAGGCTCTGTAGTACAGGGGAAAGGAAATCCTTGGCAATCCCATGATGGATGCACCTTTTGCCCAGAGTCAAATACTTCTCGGCATAAGTATAGTGACATGACATTCAATTACATTGAAATTTGAGAACCTTTCACCATTTCCATATTCACTATATAACTTAAAAGATCCATCCTTCAATGCATGTCCCCAGCCAACTCCAGCAGAGGCTGTTTTGACGATTCTGCTTTCAGATGGATTTTCTTTCCTTCCAAATCCCTTCAGTTACCCAAGGCCCTGGTAACTAGGAACAAAAAATTGAAAAACCAAATTAAGAGGATAATAAAATGAAGAAAGAAATCAACAATCCTCGCACCAATTAAGGGAGATGATATTGCCATCAGTATTCTTGAAAAGTGACTGGGAGCATTTTCCAAACCAAAGGGAAGAAAATTAAACCGAATGAAATTATCATTGGCTACAAATGCCATTTAGCATTTACTGTCTTCCTGGATGGGTAGTTTGATAGTACCCAGATTTTAAATAATTAGTTTTAACCTTTTTACAGTTTGCTAGAATCTTCTCTGGTCTGTTTTGATACCAGACTAAAAAGCTCACATTTTGTCCAGAATGGTGAAATTGGCATCCACGTCAATGAGGAAGGTGCTGCTGAAAGGAGTTTTTACTTGGCTGAAGAAATTTACCTTCTTCTTGGTTGCATATCCAAAAGAGTTTGAGGGCATCACAGAACTAAAAGGTTTCTGTAAAGTCTGACTTCTTTAAAAAAAATGAAATACTCTGGTTAGTACCAATCAATTGAGCAACAATTTTTGTTTAGTCACAGATCATTTTAGGAGTGCAGAGTTCAGTACCCAGTAGACCTTGTTCAACTAGTGTCTGCTGTGAGTTCTTTGGAAGTGGGAGCTATAAGGGGATCTCAGATAGTCATTTCTTCAGTAGTAAAGCTACTATATAAATCCATCTACAATGTTTTTTAGAACTTAGAGCAAAGTTTGAGGTACTGGTAGCATTCGATCTGGACAAGGTAGAGAAAATTCAGTATAGTGATTCTCTATGCAAATCTCTCTTCTCCAAGCCCTAGGGCACAAAGCCAAAGCCAATGCAAAGGCAATGGCCACTCCACTGCCAGAGATAGAAGGAAAGGTTTTTGGTTCTTCCTAAAAAAGAAGTCAGCTTCCTTTCACAAACCTGCATCCTATAGCTACCAGCAGCAGGCTCAAAAGCAACTTTCAACCTTTCTGTGGTAAATTAGCTCACAGCAATCTGTTGTGTTAATGAAGGCTTACCTGTTATCACTCCTGGTTATTTTTTATGCTTTCCATATGTTTCATCTTAATAAAAGTAACTTATCAGTTTCTCTACTCTTGTTTTGTATATAATTCATTATGGGTATTGTGTTCACTAACTTTAAACCTTGACTTTGGCACAATTTCAAAATTGTATCTTGGTTTCATTCTCGATCATATCCTCAAAACCAGCTTCTTCCATTCCTGTGTGGCCATCCAGCTCTAGCGATCAGCATCCTATGTGATTGTGTTATGTCTGTCACAGCACTTGATTGTCTATTCCATATTTCTAGCATATCTTTTGCTTTTTTTTATTGTGGTGATTAGAAGTAAAAACTCCTGCATAACCATCTATCCTAAGATGATCTTAACTATAAGTTATCACACTTATTGCATTTGTATGATTATGATAATTATGATTTATGCTTCATTTTTCTTGTAATAGAATTGATATCCAGAAGGTAACTGTGTTTCCAGGTCACCAGAATCTGCTGACTGACAAAAAATCAGATTGTTAGATTCATAAACTAAATTGGCAATAGCTTATTTTTAGACTATGATAGGGTAAGATGTTTTCTTGATGAGATGTAAAGATGTGAAAATTAAGCAACGCATCATTGTGAAGTTACACAGCCAGATAGGAATAGATCAGGGATGGTGTACAAGCAGAAACTGGTGATATGAATAATTGTGTAAAATTATTTGTACTTTGTACCAGAGTGATATAGTTCCTCCGATGTGCAATCCTAACTGGAATGGATCCCTGTATCTTGCTTAAGCAACCATAGGAATTTTGTTAATAGCCATAAAGTAAAATCAGTATTGAGCTTAAATGTAAAAAATGTCTTGCATATTTTTTTTTTTTGCGGTGAGACTATTAAACAAGAGTGTGAAAGAAATAGATTACTACCAATATAATTCTTAAAGGTATTGCTGGTACATGGACTGTATAGCAAATCCTTTCATGGAGCCAAATAGTATTTTGTCGCACTGGGTAAGGAGAGAGCGTCGAGATGTTATCACGACGCGACCAGAGAACTTACTGGAGATCGAGACCTGAGCAAGCATGCTCTCTGACCTGGGAATACCCTCAGGGCGTGTTCCACTCCACCTGAGGTTACCCCTCATAGAAAACGGGACTAGGGTAAACTACACAAAACTCTGGTCGGTTGGGAGGAGATCCCAGATACTCCTAATAAAGTAGTTCGAGGTAATTAGTGTTAGGAAAAATACAAATTACTTAAAATTTGTGATTTTGTTACTTTAAAGAAACACATAATTTATCCAAATTTGTGAAATAAGATTTTATTTCCCCAGGTCAGTGATAGTGAATGGGTTGTAGCTCCAGTTCCCAAAAGAGTTGTTGACAGACGACTTGATTTAGGTGATGTCTCTCCAGCAAATACAGAAAAGTTTGTTGCAGCTCTATCTTGTCCAGTTAGTGGGATACAAACTGACTTCGATGATGGACACTGTCCCACATGGAAAGGACAGTTACGAGGACTTCATAATGTTTATAGAGCTGTATTTGGCTTGATCCCTGGAGTTCCAGACATAAGTAAAGTGCCTGTTTTAATGTTAAGGCCTAGGGCATGGAATATGATTGAACACAATATGCTGGTAAGTAATCTTTTTTGTTGGCATATTTATTAATCAGTTGTAACAAGAGTATTATTGTAAAATATTAAGCAAAGGTGTGTACTGTTAAGAATTAATGGAAATGTATTTTTTTTAAGTAAAGTAGGGCCTCAGTTTCGGAGTTTAAATTCATTCTGGGAGTGAACTCTCAACCTGAAGTGCTCATATTTTTAAACAATTTTTCCCATAAGAAATAAAATTAAATTCACCTGTTGCATTCCACAAATACAAAAAGGCACATATACATTAATTTTCAAAGGTTTTGTAATGGTAATTACTAAACAATTTATAACACCTAACATCATGAATGAATAAAGATTAATCATTCATAATGAGAGAGAGCAATGTATTTGAGAATGTATGTGTATATTATATATATATATATATATATATATATATATATATATATATATATATATATATATATATATATATATATATATATATGGCTGGTGTATCTTGAGTAGACAAGGTTAGGAACGAAGTAGTGAGGGTGAGAACGGGTGTAAGAACTGAGTTAGAAGCTAGAGTGGATACGAATGTGTTGAGGTGGCTTGGCCATGTTGAGAGAATGGAAAATGGCTGTCTGCTAAAGATGGGGATGAATGCAAGAGTTGATGGGAGAAGTACAAGAGGAACACCAAGGTTTGGGTGGAGGGATGGAGTGAAGAAAGCTCAGGGTGATAGCTGTGAGAGAAGCAAGAGAGCGTATTAGAAATAGGAATGAATGGCGAGCGATTGTGACGCAGTTCTGGTAGGCCCTGCTGCTTCCTCCGGTGCCTTGGATGACCGCGGATGTAGCAGTAATATGGGATTAAGCGTTATGAAGCTTCATCTGTGGTGGATAACGCGGGAGGGTTTGCTGTGGCACCCTAGCAGTACCAGCCGAACTCGTTTGAGTCCCTTTTCAGGCTGGCAGGAACGTAGAGAAGAGAGGTCCCCTTTTTTGTTTCATTTGTTTGATGTCGGCTACCCCCCAAAATTGGGGGAAGTGCCTTGGTATATGTATGTATATACAGTGAACCCTCGCTACTTCGCGGTTCGACCATCGCGGATTCACCACTTCGCGGATTTTTTTCATAACCCATGTATGTACATATATCGCGGATTTTCCGGAAATATCGAAAATACCGCGATGTGACCGATGGTGCGAGATTGGAGAAAGTAAGGAAAATTGAATCATGATTGATTTTCAATATAAATGAAACTTTGAGGAGCAACAAAGATATCATTTGTTAGAGAGATAGAGAGAGGTAAGGAATGGGAGGTAGTGAAAAGTAGCCCACAGAGAGAGAGAGAGGTAGAGGTAGAGAGAGAGAGGTAGAGAAGTAGAGAGAGAAAGAGGTAGAGAGAGAGAGAGGTAGAGAGAGAAAGAGGTAGAGAGAGAGAGAGAGGTAGAGAGAGAGAGAGGTAGAGAGAGAGAGAGAGAGAGAGAGAGAGAGAGAGAGAGAGAGAGAGAGAGAGAGAGAGAGAGAGAGAGAGAGAGGGGGGGGTTTAAATGTAATAAACAAAAAAATTTGAAAGGTTATAACACATTGGTGCTTATGTAATATCAACTGTATACTATAGACGGTTTGAATAAGTTAAGAAATGGTATAAACATACTTTGTTAGTGTATTCGTACACACTCAAGAGTGGCAGCTAGATGACAGCTAATCTAATCACAGCCAAAAGTAAAACAAAAAGAAGTCAACAATACTCGATTTTTAAAACACACCCGAAATTTAAAAACAAAAGTACACGCTTTCTTAATGTGCAATTAACTATTTAAAGAGTGGCAATTTTCTAGAATAAAATTATATTTCCCAAAAAATAGTGGTTTGCTGATGGTGGGCCTAAGGGCTGGGGAAGTAGCATAGGAGGTAGTTGCTACTTGGGACTGAGGAACCAGCACGTATTGCTGTTGGGGTTGACCCTTCGAAGTGAAAGGTTGACTCCCTTGTGCCACCGGGATGGTTTGAACCACCTGTTGGGACTGCCGTTTTGGAAGGAATGGAAAGATCTCAGACTCTTTCTACCTCGAGATTGGTTGCTGGCCGGTTCGAACTTGTGCTTGGGGACTAAGCCCATCGAACCTTGAGGCTCTGATTGACCCTAGCAACTCCAGACTGGGGCTTTAATGAGCTTGTTAGGCTCATGTCTGATAGTGGCCTCAGACAAGACATGCCTACAGCAACGACGTCTGGCCGCAAAGAAGTCGTAGGAATCAGACAGTAAGGTTTGAAGTAATGACTTCGTCAAGACCTTAAAAGGTGGTTCTTCTTCATACATTAAAGAGGTCTTTTCTGCCATTGTAGCCGAGTTGATAGGTCTACTCAGGCGCATACAGGCTTCGAGCTCAAGGCATATCAGAGATTCCGGAAGCCTGGGTAGCCACTCACTGAACTGAATGGGAGCACAGTCAGCACTTAATTTACCCGATGTGAAGGTTGCCGGGGCGTTAGTCCAGCAATCGTGATCCCCCAGGGACAGGAGGGAGGTCGGATGCGTTTCCTTCAGCTGCGGTAACGGCTTGTCCTCGTTTATTGCCTGCTGAGCAAGGTCCGATATCTTAGTGACACAAGGAGTAGGGGTTTACTCCTCCACTAGAAACATCGTGTACGGGCTCTTGTGAGGTGTTAACGTAGTGTTAACACACTCCCACTCGTTGAAGGGCCGGACCCAGGTGGACTGAGCCTGCCCCTTTGGGTACATTTTGGTTTCTTTGGGGACCTTGTCAAACCTTACGAGTGTCTCCTCGGTAAGGCATGCGAAACCAGAGAGAGGGAACTGTAGACCCGGCGGGTAGAATTCAAAATCTTCTACAGTCCGGGTGCCAAACCCTTCGATGGTTAACATACCATCTTTGAAGGGAGAGCGCAAGGCCCCCTTCCACGGATTGCTTTCAACGAATTCCGGGAGCTTAGAGGCATCCGGGATGATATATTGTGCTGTTGAGGTAGCCCATAACAAATGAGACCCTGTATGAGGCTATCTGGTTTAGCACTCTCTCTTCCCCCTAATGGGCAATAATTCCATTCAATTGTCAAGTTCACAGAGGCACCAGGAATCTTCCATCCTATAATTCGTGGTGACTCAGTATGTGACACGAGGTTTGAGCCAGTGAGCTACAGAGGTCCGTAAATTATATATATATGGATAAATATCAGCACAACATCGTGTTCAAATAGAAATAAATTTCTACCTCATCCCTGGGATCGGTCGCTGGCCTCTTCTAATGAAAGGTCAGGTTGAAACTAACCATGCCACGAGAGGCCATGCATCAATCTTGAAAGGGCTGCCGGATCGAAGGGAGCCTCCGGGGTCGTAGGTTTCAGGCCGGGCTTCGCTCTCGACCCAAGAGAAGTCTTAACTGGTTTGGTGATTTGGAAGACCTGTGAGTCTTTGGTAGGGCTGGCAGGTAGCTTTAACTTTAGGGACAACGGGACGTGGCCCGACATCAGCCACGTGCTTCCTTGAAAACCCTAAAAGGAAAAGACACAGGGTCTCTTTGCCCTGACACTCCAGGCAAACCCGCCAACCCAGATCTAAAGAGTCGCCAAGGTAGAAGAGACTGCGAGCTCCGAAAGAGGGTATATCGTTACTAATGAACAAGGTAACTCCGTTGGGAATGTAAAATAAATAGATCGAGAATAAATGTTTAAATCGATCAATCACAAAGGAAATAAAATGAAAATCCCAAAATAATATATCCGAAGTTATAATTATAGATAGTAACGACAGGGGCACCTACAGTGTCCCATAGTAGGGTAGTAACCCAAAAAGATCCGGGTGTTCCGAATTCTTAAAATAGACCGGTATGAAACCGGGACAAAAGGCTATGAACAAAATTTCGGACCGGTATAATAACCGGGGAGAAAACTTTCATAAATTAACTGACATTGTCAAAATAATTCCATAAAAGGTGAAGATTATCAATGAAATAATATTGTCATAGCGCGAAATATACTATCCCGTCGGTACTGGGGAAGTATAGAATAACATAAAGATACATAAGTATCCCATAGCAGGTCAGTAACCTAAAGAGATCCGGATGCTCCGAATTCTTGAATTAGACCAATATGAAATCGGGACAAAAGACTATGAACAAAATTCAGATCGGTACAGTAACCGGGGAAAAACTTATCATAAATTAACTGACTTTGTTAAAACAATTCCATAATAAGTTAAGGTTATCAATGAAAAAATATTGTCATAGCGAGAAATATACTATCCCGTTGCTACTTGGGAAGTACAGTGATACCTCGGTAGTCGAACGACTCTATACTCGAACGACTCTATACTCGAACAATTCGGAGTTCGACCAAAATTTTCGAGAAATTTTTGCTGCGGTGCTCGACCAAAAATTCGGTACTCGACCAGCCGAACACGTGACGACCGCATGGGCTTTGTGATGATCGCGCCATCTCGGCCACTCTCGCTTGTTCGGGAAGCATCAGTTCTCTCGAGAGCGTCACTCAGACAACGCGCGATCAGCATTCGTTGTGATTTAGTGATTTTCAGTGCTTTTAATTGCTTTTTTAGCTTTCATAATGAGTCCCAAGAAAGTAATGAGTGTTAAGGGGAAGGAGAAGAGGAAAACAGTGCGAACAACGATCGAGTTGAAGAAGGAAATTATAGCGAAATATGAGAATGGTGTACGAGTGTCCGATTTAGCGGTAGAATACGGAATGGCGAAGTCGACCATTTCTACGTTTTTAAAGCATAAAGAAATGATTAAGAAGGCGAATGTTGCAACGGGAGTTACGGCGGTAACTAAGCAAAGGCCACAAGTGATTGAGGAGATGGAAAAGTTGCTTTTAATATTTATTAAAGAAAAACAGTTGGCCGGGGAAAGTGTTAGTGAAGCGTTCATTTGTGAAAAAGCGTTGCATATCTATGAAGAATTAGTGAAGAAAAGTCCGAGTACCAGTGAAAGTGATTCATTTACATTTAAAGCGAGCAGGGGTTGGTTTGAAAAGTTTCGTAATAGAACAGGTATTCATCGTGTTACTAGGCATGGGGAGGCAGCTAGTTCGGATCAAATTGCAGCCGATAAATACGTGGGGGAATTCGATCGGTACATAAATGAACAAAATTTGATCGCACAACAAGTCTTTAATTGTGATGAGACTGGGTTATTTTGGAAGAAAATGCCAGCCAATACGTACATTACCAAGGACGAGACGAAGATGCCAGGTCACAAGCCAATGAAAGATAGGCTAACATTGTTGCTGTGTGCAAATGCAAGTGGCGATTGCAAGATCAAACCCTTGTTAGTGTACCACTCGGACAACCCCCGGGTGTTCAAACGAAATAATATTTGTAAAAGTGCACTACCAGTTATGTGGCGCTCGAACACTAAATCTTGGGTCACAAGACAATTCTTTACTGAGTGGATAAACGAAGTGTTTGCCCCCCAGGTTAAGGCTTACCTCATTGAAAAGAGCTTGCCAATGAAATGTCTTCTGGTTATGGACAATGCTCCTGCACATCCTCCAGGTCTCGAGGATGACTTGAAAGAAGAATACAGCTTTATCAAAATCAAATTCTTGCCCCCCAATACTACTCCCATACTCCAGCCCATGGACCAACAGGTCATTTCAAACTTCAAAAAACTCTATACCAAGGCCCTTTTCAGAAAGTGTTTTGAAGTGACCAGTGACACGAAGTTGACCCTAAAGGAATTCTGGAAGGAACACTTCAGCATCCTCAACTCTGTTAACATGATTGACCAAGCTTGGCGAGGTGTGACCTATAGGACATTGAACTCTGCCTGGCGTAAGCTGTGGCCATCATGTGTCACAGAGAGGGAGTTTGAAGGTTTCCAACCAGAGGCGGGTCCAAGCACTGCTACCCCTGTAATTTCTGATGACACTGATGTCGTTGAGGAAATTGTTGTCATGGGCAGGAGTTTGGGGCTTGAGGTCGACAAGGATGATATTGATGAGCTTGTAGAAAGCCATTCTACCGAGTTGACTGTGGAGGAATTGTTGCACCTGCAACAACAACAGCAGCAGGATCTGATTGTGGAGCAGGAATCTTCAGAAGAGGATGAGGTAAGGGAGGATGTTCCAAGTTCTCTCATCAATGAAATTTGTTCCAAGTGGGCAGATGTGCAGGCTTTTGCTGAAAAATACCACCCAGAAATTGCAGTAGCAAACCGGGCAGTGCATATGTTTAATGATAGTGTCATGTATCATTTTCGAAGAATACTGCAGAGGAGGAAGAAACAATTAACAATAGACCAGTTTTTCACAAAAGAAAAGAAAGCTGCTACATCAAAGCCTGTTTCTCCTCCAAAGAAGAGACAAAGAAGAGAAGAAACCCCTGAAATAGATCTGCCCACCCTTTCATTGGAGAGAGAAACAACTCCTGAAGGAGAACTACCCCGCCACATCATGGAAGGGGACTCTCCTTCCAAGCAGTAACCTCCCCCTTCCATCCTCTCCACATCCATCCCTGTATGCCATCGAACCGCTGCTCAAAGGTATGTTCACTACAGTACAGAAAATGGTTTAAAATTGTTTTATTTTAGTACAGTAAATGGTTTAAAATTGTTTTATAGGATTTTCTGACCAATTTCATACACATTTAGATAATTATTGTTGTTTAGGTACACGTTTTATTAATATTTTGGGCCTGTTCGAGTGCTTGGGAACGGAATAGAATATATACCATTATTTCTTATGGGGAAAAAAAATTCGGTACTCGAACAAATCGGAGGTCAAACACGGATCTCGAACGGATTATGGTCGAGTACCGAGGTATCACTGTATAGAATAAAATGAAGATACGTGAGTGTCCCATAATAGGTTAGTAACCTAAAAGGATCCGGGTGTTCCGGGTTCTTAAAGTAGACCGATATGAAACCGGGACAAAAGGCTATGAACAACTCTAGGACCGGTTTAGTAACCGGGGAAAAACTTATAAATAAACTGACATTGTTAAAACAATCCCGTAATAAGTTAAGGTTATCAATGAAATAATATTGTCATAGCTTGAAATACACTATCCCGTCGCTACTGGGGAAGTATAGAATAAAATAAAGATACGTGAGTATCTCATAATAGGTTAATAACCTAAAAAGATCCGGGTGTTCCGGATTCTTAAAATAGACCGATATGAAATCGGGACAAAAGGCTATGAACAAAATTTCGAACCGGTATAGTAACCGGGGAAAAAATTATAAAAATTAACAGACATTGTTGAAACAATTCCATAATAAGTTAAGATTATCAATGAAATAATATTGTCATAGCGAGGAATATACCATCCCGTCATTACCAGGGAGGTATAAAATAAAAAGGGATGAAAAAGGATGCAAAAAACAGTGATGAATAAATTTAATCAAAACTAGTTCCGGGGCCCCCGGGGCCGGGGAACAGGGTTGGTAAAGTAAACTTAAAGTAAACTTAAAGTAACTTAAAGTAAACTTAAAGTAACCTAAGATACATCCTTAAAATACATAAATAGAAAACTCCAGTTATGATCTAAAACTAATGTCTGTAATTGAATAGGGCTCCCGGAGGGAGGATATTAATCAAAACTGTGTCAGTGTCAACAGATCTTGTATTTAAGAGCCCGGAGGCTCCGATGTCTGATGACGGGAGGGTACCACGAGAGAGCGCGGGGGGAGCCAATGGAACCCCCACTACCCAACCGGAGGTACCGGGACGAAGGTAATGATTCATGTAGAATATAATATAATGATATGGGATATTAATAAGTCCTATGCGGACGATAATAGCAGGAGGTACCGTAGGTAGGGACACTCCTAATATAAGTGCTCATTCTTACAACCATAGCTAAAAGCAAAAGTTACACCAAGGTGCAGTCATACCGACTAATCACGTGTGATAGTCCCCGGTGGTCCCGGCCCTCCCCCTCCCCCGACCGATGGCCAATCGGGGCGACGGGAGGGGAGGAGACGAAACCGCCCGGTATGAATGAATGAGACTAAGTCACACCCCGTGGGTACACTCAGTCCTCAATATGTCGGAACGTTGAGGGAAGACTGAGGAACAAGCATACTTGACTCGTATGTCATAACCAACAACCATCGAGTGAGAGGAAGGGTGTACACTGGAGGAGGGGGGGATGGAATAGCCTCCCCAACCTGTGGGGTATGGTACCGGGGAATCACCAGTGCGTAGTGGTAGACAGGGCTACCAACTGGAGATCCCCTCAACATGACATGAAAATCCCAAAAATATGATCATAACGGAGTAAAGCAATAAATATAATATCAATGCACAAATACATAAAAATAATTAATGAATTAAAAGCGAAATCACGTAAGTAAGGTTAGGCATGCAGAAATAATATGGCGAGAGAGGGACTCGGGCGAGTGGTAAGGGAGGAGCATGACGCCATCAGCAGATGGAAAGCAGGGGTACCAACCTAGTTACTGAAGCGGTAGATCGAACAGTAAAAACAACAAAATACGCGAGAGTCCCACTCGAACCAAATGTAAAACTAGGTGGAGCGTACGAAATAAAACTAAAAGGTTTAATAATAATAAGTGAGATGGTCGTCTTCCTAGAACTAGCGAAACAATCTCAAAGGTGACGCAATCCACCAACATGCACGAATGCAGGCATACCAACATAACCTACTCCTTGATGAAACGCTAACACTGATATCATAGGATAACATAAAATTAATGCTAGATGAAAGCATAAAGACGGTGTACTATATAAATGTAAGGAAAAAACTCCTAAAAGTTCGAACAAACATTAATGACGGACGAACTAACGAGAAAAAAGGGCAGAGCCGAACCATGAACGGTAAGAACGGAGACGCCGTTCATATATAAACACTTCTCAATTAATAAAAACAGAGGTTACACTGCCCAATCTCGCTAAAACTCATGGATAAAGTACTTAACTTCGATGGGGTATCATGGGAATCGGCCATCGATTATAAAATAATGATAAATCCAAGGGTAAACACAAGAAAAAAACATGTTGGACTTAATAACAACAAGTGCTATAAAGGAGTGACGTCACTGGCGTGGGTTGGGTTAGTGGTAGTAGTGTTGAACGGCACCTCGCTGTGGCGGGGATTTTGAAGAGGAGATACCTAAATAGTGCGAGACCTCTGGTTGTGAATTATCACGCCCCAGTATTTTATACCGACACCTTATATAGGTGAGCGAGCTGGGTTCAACCTGGCATTCCTATGCTTTTTTTCTCTGGTAATATATAGCAGTTATATTCCTTAGAAATAGTGCTCTAGGAGTATTTCACTGCGCGGCACAGGTCGGAGCCCAGAAAATAGTGGTTTGCTGATGAAATCGGATGCCGTATTTTTAGCTATGATTGAAATGGATGTAGACTCGGCCTAATTTTTTCGTTTCGTATTTAATTGACAATAAGAAAACTAATTTTAGTTTCTTCATCTAAATGTCAGTATTTTATAACACGAAGAGAGAGAGAGAGAGAGAGAGAGAGAGAGAGAGAGAGAGAGAGAGAGAGAGAGAGAATGAATCAGCTGTTGTAATCAAATGGCGTGTTTTTGTTTCGTGAGAATTTCATCGTCATGACTATAAAAACAACATACTGTACTGAACTTAACAGTATTATACAGACTACTGTAATATGATAAAGTAAAATATTTGTAATCTATTTTATATGAAATGAGGCTATTTTTGTTTGTTTAAAATTTACATTTACGTATGTAAAACAATCTCTCTCTCTCTCTCTCTCTCTCTCTCTCTCTCTCTCTCTCTCTCTCTCTCTCTCTCTCTCTCTCTCTCTCTCGTAGAGTGTTTTCCTGCTTTGCTACGTATGTATGATTTTATATAGATACGGTAAATAATATTTGTAATAACATATTTTATAAAAGCTTTTACTGTAATATCATTATTTATCACTTTCATCATGCGTGTTAAATTCCTTAGTTTGTTTACTGAGCGTACTTTATGACGCCGTCGTTTCAGGCGGCGTCATAAAGAAAAACATTTCATTTGGAAGTCCTAAGAAAAATTAAGTAAAACATTAGTAATAACCAAATCAACATACTGTACTGAATAATCAATATAATGATGCAAAAACTAACCTATACACAGATGTGTAAATGCGTTTGTTTCTTCATTATAATCAGAGATAAACGTAAACAAAACATTGGTTGCCATTTTTTATCGTGCTTTTTGGCGTGTTTAGGAAACGCATGATATAAAGTCGCCTTTAATATTTGTGCCTGTTTTAGTTTAGGGTACGTTAGTACATGCATTAAGTGTTCTGTACATTAAAGGGTAGTTTGTTAACAGTACTACGTACAAGGGAAGGTTTTAAAAGTCTGAATATACATGTTAAATAAATAGGTAAATATGGTGTCACTACTTCGCGGATTTTCACCCATCGTGGCCGGGTCTGGAACCTATCTACCGCGATAAACGAGGGTTCACTGTATATATATATATATAAATATGTGTGTGTGTGTGTGTGTGTGTGTAAATGTGTGTGTGTGTGTAAAGACTTCTGGGACCATGCACACCTGCCCTGGACTCTCCGGCTGCCCTTGTGGAACATATATGTCGTCGGTCGAGACTGATCCTCACGCCCTTTGTCCTTCCTGCAGAGGTCAACGGTGTGATAGTGTTAACAAGTGTAGTGAGTGTAGGGAGTGGTCTTCCTCCCAGTGGGAGAGGTTTGCGCGACAGCGGAAGAAGTCCAAGCGGGATATTTCTCCTTCTTCAAAGGTTGCTTTGAAGGGAGAAAAACCTAAGGCCTCTTCTTCCGTCGCCCAACCCTCCTCCGAAGCTCATACTCGTTCGATCTCTTATGTGAGACTATCGAGATGTAGCGTAGACCAAGTTATTATCGACCAACCCCGGGTCTCGAGAGATGATGTTGCTTCCCCAACGAAGCAGCCCCACCTCTCCCCCCGGGTGAGGCCTTGTCACCTACTTCCCTTTTTCAGATATGGTCTTCCTTGGGGCTCACGGGTTCGCCCTCCAAGGAAGCCCTGCTGCAGTTCATCCGCATGGGTTCTTCTGTTTAGCAATCGTCGTCGCCATCAGAGGTAGATCCCCTGACTCTTCTCGATGTTGTTGTGTCAGAGGTGTCTCATGCGGTGTCATCCATCTCCTCTGCTACTCCAAACTCTACAACTGTAGCTGCTGACATAGTTCCCCCGTTCCTGACCATCCTCCGAGGGGGAAACTTAAGTTCAACGTCGGTCTCTCCGGCAAGTGTTTCTCTCCCTTGGGGGAGTTCGCTTATAGAGACTCCTCTTTGGAGGACTGCTGACGGTCAGCTTGCTGATCCAACGGCTCCCAGAGGGTGCATCCGTCGGAAGGCTCGCCTTCCTCTTCGCCTTAGAGGTCTCCCTTCACCAGCGGTGAAGAGGCGCCTCTTTGGTTCAACGTCGTCACTGCAGTCCCCCACAGAGGAGCCCCTGTCAGACCTTCATACATCATCCATCACTGCACCTGCAACCAGTCTTGTGACTTTGGTCCTGGACCTCTCTGCAGATCGTTCGCGATCTCCTTCGGAGGATGGTCGTCCTTACAAAGGACACGCCGACCATCCGTCCTCCAGACCTGCCGACCTTCCATCACCATTCCTGTCACCTGTAGAGCCCACTGTAGCTCCACCAAAGTGCGCAGCTGCGCGCCATCACACTCGGCCTGTGCGCCACGCGTCCATGCACGCAGACCTTCAGTGCTCACCAGCAGCTCGTCACTCTACAGTGCCTCGCCGCGCCCCTTGATTAGATTTTCTTTGAGCTGTGGCTTTATTTTATTTTTAATTTGTTGCAGTGCTGGCTGTATGTGCACCTGTACACTTCCTATGTGACTCGTGCTTTTGGATAGCTCATCTGCTCTCTCATTTCCTTGTACACTGGAACCTTGACATACGATTGCCCTAATATACGAATGTTTTGAGATACAACAGAAAATTTTTGAAAATATATGCTTTGATATACAATGAAATATTTGAGATACGATTTTGCGATGTGATAGTTCTATAGGCGACCGATAGATGGCGTTGGGTCTGTTTGTATGTTGTTGCTGCATCCTTAGTACTTCATTGTGTAGTTCGTTGTTTGTTCCGTAACCGAAATACAAACCACGCTATTTACATTGGGTTTACATTTTAGCGTAGCTGAAATGACGAGCCAATAATTTTTAACGAGGGTTAATTACCCCCGTGCTAGTTAGCGGGGGTAGGGGAAGGGATAGCTTGCTACCCCTCCCCCCCCCCACACACCGGTGATTTGCTTCACTTCACTTTTGGCTCCGGCGATGAACAGACGTGTCTGTCCATCGTCCTCGTTGACAGCCTTTAATCTTTTTTCTGCTTTTTCTTTCAGTTGTGTGTGTGTGTTAGAAGTTGACCACCTTTATTATTACTATGCGTACGTGCCCTGGTATTGCCGGCCTCCCTTGTGGTACTTTTATGACGGCCATGGACACGGATCCTCACACCATTTGCCCGCAGTGTCGAGGCCGACAGTGTGATCAGGAAAATAAATGTAGTGAGTGCAGGGAGTGGTCTGGCTCCCAGTGGGAGAGGTTTGGCCGCCGGCGTAAGAAGAAGTCCAAGAGAGACCGTTCTCCTTCCGGGGTTGCCTTGAAGGAGGAAGGTTCTCGGGACTCTTCTTTCGCCGCCCAAACCTCCTCCGAAGCTCCCCCTCGTTCGGCTCCTAAGGAGAGTCGGTCGAGTGGGAGCGCAGGCCCTAGTTCTGTTTCCCGACCTTGGGTGGGGGGAGAGGGCATCGCCTCCCATAGCAGGGTGGTTCCTCCTCCTCCTCCGGGGGAGGTTATTGATGGATCTCTGTCTAATGATGATCTTTTACAGATTTGGGCTTCCCTGGGGCTTAAGGGCTTGCCCTCCAGGGTTGCCCTGATTGACCTTGTCCAGTTGGGGGCCGCCGTTAAGCAGTCGCCGGTGATAGCAGAGGTAGATCCTCTGTCTATTGTCGACGTCGTGGTGGCAGAGATCCCCGACGGGGCGGGGCAATCCTCTGCAGGTGCAGTTGGGGATGTTGGTGCTGACGGCTCTCCTCCCCCTTCCGTATATCCTTCGAAGGGGGAAGGGAGTCCTACGGGATCTTCTGCTATCCAGCTTCCCTTTAAGGGGAGTGCTTTGACTGAGACTCCTCTTCGGAGGACTGATGGTCCTGACGATCTTCCTCGTGGCCGCCTTCGCCGTAAGGCTCACCGTCTGCTGCGTCGCAAGGGCCTCCCGTCTCCTTATAAGGGTGTTAAGAGGCACCTTTTTGGATCTTCTTCCTCCGAAGGTGACTCTCCTCGCCGTAAACAGCCTGCAGCTCCAGCTTCATTAGCCCTCTCTGGGGATCGGTCTCCTACGCCTGCCAGACCTTCACCCTCTGGGGCAGATGTTCAGCAACCTGACCTCGTCACCCGACGGGCAACGGTCCCTTCGGGGCAAAGGGATTCTTCCCTTACACGTGCAGTGTTAGCGCACAGGCGCTCTCCTGCTCGTCAGCGATCTCCTGTTCACCAGCGCTCTCCTGATGTTCGCCCTTCTTCTTGCCAGCGCTCTCCTGAGGACATCCTTCAACCTGTTGTTCCTGAAGAGCGCCCAGCGCGCCAGCGTTCCCCTGCTCGCCCTTCTGCAGTGTTAGCGCACAGGCGCTCTCCTGCTCGTCAGCGCTCTTCTGATCATCAGCGCTCTTCTGAGGACCATCGCCCTTCTGCTCGCCAGCGCTCCCCTGTGGTCTCCGAATATCCTGCAGTTCCTGTTGTGCGCCCTGCGCGCCATCAGTCTCCAGAGCGCTCTTGCGATCCTCAGCTTGTTCCTGCGCAACATCGCCCGCGTTCTCCAGCGCGTGTTTCTAAAGCACATGTTCGCCCACGCGCTTCCTGTTCCTGTTCGTGAACGCGCCGCGCCCACTGTTCCTTCACAGGATTCCACGCGTCGCCCTCTTGCTCGCCAGCGATCACAGACGATTCAACAATCGCCTACTCGTCAGCGTTCTCCTACGCGTCAGCGATCACCTGAACATCGGCGATCTCCGGACCGCCCGCGTGACCTATCGCCTGCGCGCATGCGTTCTCCAACGCGCCGTCGCCCAGAGCTTCTGGAAGGACATGGTTCGCCCTCTGTTAGCTTGCCCTCGCGCGATCGTTCGCCTGCGCGACCTACATGCTATCGTTCGCCTGCGCGACCTACGCGCTATCACTCGCCAACACGTCACCATGCGCCAACGCGCCATCGCTCGCCTGCGCACCAGCGTTCGCCAGCGCACCACCGATCGCCTGCTCGCAATCGCTCTCCCACGCGCTACGGGTCTCCTGACCAACGTCGCCAGCGATCTTCGGAACGTTCTCACTCGCCCACGCGGCAACGCGTTCCCTCGCCGTCGCGCCAACGCATTCGTTCACCGGCTCGCTCACGCACTCGTTCGCCTGTACGCCCTCGCGCCCACTCGCCTGCGCGTCCGCGCGACCGCTCGCCTGCGCGTCGGCACGATCACTCGCTTGCGCGTCCGCGCGACCGCTCGCCTGCGCGCCGACGCGACCACCGTTCGCGCCAAATTTCACAGCCAGTGACAGCAGCAGGAACGCTTGTTACCAGACCGCGCTCTGGATCGCCTCCATCAATACGCAGGACTGTTGTGCAGGACAGGGAAGACACTTCAGTGAGGTCAGTGCGTCTTTCTTCCCCCTTTCCTTTTCAGGCAGGTCCCGTAGTGTCCACTCCGAAGGATGCCCGATCCCTTTCCCTCCAGCGAGGATTTCGGACTCTGTGTCCGTGGAACAACAGACTTGGTTTGGTCCTCTGATGCGGGCGTGAGTGAGGGTTATGAAGCCAGCACTCGCCGATCAGGGGAACAAACCAACGGCTGCCTCACCTCCGCTGAAGAGAAAGAGAGGAGTGGACTTCGTGGTGACTTCCCCCAGACGAGAAGTTGGTTCCTAAGAGGTCTGTCGAGAAGGCCCCATCCCCTTCGCAGGCGTTTTCTCCTTCTCCCGTGGACGAGGCTTTTCCGCCCTCGGGTGAGTCCAGTGAGGCGATAGTCTTCCCCTCGGCACCCAGGGGGGAGCCTTCTCTTCATGGAGGAGAATCGTCTCGCGCGGAAGGGGCTCTCCGAACCTCTTTGTTGGGATCCTGTATTCCTCCCAGGAGGGAACCCAAGGACTCCAAGACCATCCCGAAATCGTCTTCAAGGATTCACCAGGAACCCGCTGCTCCCCGGGGGAACGTCCACGCTTTGCCCCAGGAAGAGATTCCAGGGACGGGAGACTTAGCTGCCAGCCCGCAAGGAGGAGACCAGCAGGAATCTGAACATGCCTTCTGGTAGGTCCTGAGCCTGATGAGGCAACTCAACGGGTTCATGGACTCCGTGATCGCCCCCCGAGAAGGCAAGGACACGGTCCTGGACCAAGTGTTCGATGTTCAGAAGGCCTCTAAGACCAGTGCGGCTCTGCCCTGGTCTCGGGGGTTGAAGAGTGCCAGAGCCAGGGCCAATGCTCAGCTCGCGATTCTTGCCTCCTCCAGTCGTTCCTCTGCTGGGAACAAACTCATCCCTCCTCCTCGTCTCCAGCAGAGGAGGTATTTCGAAATCCTGGGTGAGTCTAGTCTCGCTCTTCCTCTCCATCACTCCGTGGAAGAGCTGGCTAAGGGAGTTCCCCTCGAGAAGCTCTCTGCCCGGCAGGTGTCGTTCTCGGCGTCGGAGATCCTGAGCCATGAGAAGGTCGCGAAGTGTGCCATGCAGGCCACTTCGTGGCAGGATATATGGCTAGGAACTCTGGGCATCCTATTGTGCTCCGAGGACTTGTCTAAGGAGACCAATAGGAAGGCCCTGGAGACCTCCTTACTCTCGGGCACCCACTCCATCGAGTTCCTGGCGCACCGGGTCAACACCCTGCGGTGACCGAGAGATTCCACCCGAAGGTCCCCGCCGTAGATGTCTGTAGGCTCATACATGCTTCCCTCCTTGGGGAGAATCTGTTGGAGCCACAGGATATGGAGCGAATGGCTGAGAGGTGGAGGAAATTTAGCACGGACTCCCTCCTCCATAGGGCCCTTACAGCTCGGCCCTATAAGCCTCCAGCCCCGCCACAACAGTAGCAACAGCCTCGTAAGGCACCGAAGCAGGCACCGGCAGCTAAGAAAGTGGTGTCTAAGCCCCAGCCCTTTCCAGCCAAGGTCAAGAGGGGTGGTAAGTCATCCAGGGGAGGCAAGACTCCTAGAGGGAGCGGCCGTGGCCGCAAACCCTAGGAGTGGCAGTCCCCCTGCGTGTCCACCTGTGGGGGGATGCCTTCAACGTTGCGTGCACAGGTGGCAGCAACACGGGGCCGATGCTTGGACGGTTTCGGTGATCGGCCAAGGCAATCGCGTCCCGTTCATAACATCTCAACCTCCCCTGACAGCGAATCCAGTGTCGTTGAGCTCCTATGCCACGGGATCGGCAAAGGGGCTGGCCCTTGGGCGGAAGTCGAGACCATGCTCAAGAAGGGTGCTCTCCAGGAGGTCGTCAACGGCTCCTCAGGCTTCTTCAGTCGACTCTTTCTTGTAAAGAAGGCGTCTGGAGGCTGGAGACCTGTCATTGACCTCTCGGCTCTGAACGAGTTTGTCAAGCAAACTCGGTTCAGCATGGAGACAGCGGACACGGTCAGACTTGCGGTGAGACCTCTAGACTTCATGTGCACACTGGATCTAAAGGACGCGTACTTCCAGATCCTAATCCATCCGTCTTCCAGGAAGTACTTGAGATTCTGCCTAGACGACAAGATCTACCAGTTCAAGGTGCTGTGTTTCGGTCTCTCCACAGCTCCTCAGGTGTTCACCAGAGTGTTCACCCTGATTTCATCTTGGGCGCACAGGAACGGCATTCGTCGTCTTCGCTATCTGGACGACTGGCTGATCCTAGCAGACTCGGAGTCGACCCTTCTTCGGCACCGAGACAGGCTTCTAGGTCTTTGCCAGGATCTGGGGATCGTGGTAAACCTCGAGAAGTCTTCTCTGCAGCCGTCCCAATGACTGGTTTATCTAGGCATGCTGATAGACACCAATCTCCACAAAGCCTTTCCATCAGACGACAGGATAGCAAGGCTGAGGAGGGTGGCCGAACCCTTCCTCAGGCGAGAAGAGCTTCCCGCCCAATCGTGGTTGCGTCTCTTAGGTCACCTGTCCTCCCTGGCTCGTCTGGTTCCCAACGGCCGCCTCAGGATGAGATCCCTACAGTGGCGGCTCAAGTCCCGGTGGAATCAAGGATCCGATTCCCCTGACTTTCTGGTCCCGATAGGATCTATGGAACGGACTGACCTGCGGTGGTGGCTGGTCGTTGAGAACCTGCGAAAGGGAGTGAGTCTTCTCGTCCTCCCCCCCGGAATTGACTCTGTTTTCGAACGCGTCAAAAGAAGGGTGGGGGCGCACGTTCTGAATCAGAGGACCTCAGGCCTTTGGTCAGAATCAGGAAAGTGCCTGCACATCAACCTGCTAGAGTTGAAGGCCGTCTTTCTGGCCCTTCAACAGTTCCAACGGACCCTGGCGGGTCATTCCGTGGTGTTGATGAGCGACAACACCACGGTAGTGGCTTATATCAACAAGCAGGGAGGCACTTTTTCGCAGCAGCTATCCCATCTTGCAGTAGGAATTCTGAGGTGGACCGAAGTCCACTCGATAACACTATCAGCTCGCTTCATTCCTGGCAAGAGGAATGTGCTCGCCGACAATCTGAGCAGGGCCTCGCAGATAGTGAGTACCGAGTGGTCTTTGGATCCTCAGATAGCCAACAAAGTCCTGACTTTGTGGGGTTCCCCGACCGTGGACCTGTTCGCGACAGCGTTGAATTTCAAGCTGCCTCTATACTGCTCCCCAGTCCCGGACCCCAGGGCTCTCTGGCAAGATGCTTTCCAGCAACGGTGGGACAACATCGACGTGTTCGCCTTCCCACCGTTCTGTCTGATGAGAAGGGGGCTCAACAGGACCAGACTATCGGTCAACTGTTCGATGACTCTGGTAGCTCCGCTATGGCATCACGCGGAATGGTTCCCGGACTTTCTGCAGCTCCTGACGGAGCTTACGAGGGAACTTCCTCCACGACACGAGCTTCTCAGACAACCCCACTTCAACGTCCCGAACAAGGCCGTGGCCTCGCTTCGGCTTCACGCCTGGAGACTGTCCAGCGTCTCCTCACGGAGAGAGGCTTTTCGCAACAGGTTGCAGAGAGAATGTCTCGGCACCTGCGAAAGTCCTCTGAGGGAGTCTACCAGGCGAAGTCGGGAGTCTTTTGTGGTTGGTGTTGTGGAAGGGATATCTCTCCACTCGATGCCACTATTCCAGCAATAGTGGACTTCCTCGTATATCTGCGGGAGGAAATGCGCCTTTCTGTCTCGGCAGTGAAAGGCTATCGCTCAGCCTTAAGCTTGGCTTTCAGGCTGAAAGGCGTGGACATTTCTTCCTCGCTAGAACTCTCTCTACTCATACGTAGCTATGAGCTTACCTCCCCCCAGTCAGAAGTGAGACCTCCTCCTTGGAACGTGGTTCGGGTCCTCAGGGCTCTTAAGACACCTCCCTTCGAACCATTACGCCAGGCCTCCGATCGCCACCTGTCTTGGAAGACAGCTTTCCTGCTCGTTTTGGCTTCGGCCAAGCGGGTTAGCGAACTTCATGGTCTCTCGTACGACATCGCCCATTCAAGGGGATGTGGGGAGGTAACGTTCAGGTTCGTCCCTGAGTTTGTGGCCAAGACTAAGAATCCTGGAGTGCCGGATCCTTGGTTCGACTCTTTCAGGATCGCGAGTCTCCGCTCTGTAACAAGCGACCCAGACCAGCTGCTACTATGTCCAGTGAGGTGTCTGAGGTACTACTTGAAGAGAATGGCTGCAGTCCGTCCTCAAGTGTCAAGTGCGAGCATTGTTTGTGAGCACAGGCAGGACGAAGAGGAGGGTTACCAGGAACACCATCTCAGCTTGGATTCGAAGGGTTATCCACCACGCCTTGAATCCAGACCCTCCTCCGTCACGTCGCCCTAAGGCACACGATGTCAGGGGCGTTGCTACGTCCCTGGCCTTCAAGAGAAACTTCTCTGTGACGCAGGTGCTTCAAGCTAGGGTCTGGAAGCGTCAGACGACCTTCACAGCCCACTACCTGCATGACGTGACCCACAGGAGCCTAGATACGTTTTCTATCGACCCTGTGGTGGCTGCACAATAGCTGGTCTAACCTCAGGCTCCTTTATGGACAAGTAGCAGTAGGTTGAGGGCGTTGTTACCCGGTTTTAGTCTGCGTGAATGAAAGAGTATGTCTGACCCTTACTTCTTTCTTCATTCTCCCCTCTCTTGGGGTAGCAGCAGCCTGGTCCTTGCATAGCTGACCTCGACCTCTGCAGGTAACCTATGCTTCCTTGTGCTCCTAGTATTAAGCTTAATACTGTTGCATCCCCCATACCCTGACGAGGTGGTATTGGGAACGTCCTATCCTAGATTCCTATCTAAAGGTCTCAAGGACAACTTCATAGGACGAGTCACACTTTCCTCCACACACAACTTACGTAGGCCACTCGTTCCTAGCGCAGCAAGGAACTGGTGAGGTGCAGGGACTCCTTCTCTCAAGTGCTACTCTCTGAGGGATGGAGCCCCCGATCAAAGCCGAAGTCAGTAAGGCTGGGGACTTTCCGCCCTTCCTAAGTGTTAAGTCACCCAATGTAAATAGTGTGGTTTGTATTTCGGTTACGGAACAAATGACAAATTCGGAGATAATTTGTATTTTTCCTAACCATACAAACCTTAGCTATTTACTCATATTTGCCTGCCAGCCCTGGCCCCCAAGTCAAGTCCTACCTCCAAGTGAAGTGAAGCAAATCACCGGTGTGTGGGGGGGAAGGGGTAGCAAGCTATCCCTTCCCCTACCCCCGCTAACTAGCGCGGGGGTAATTAACCCTCGTTAAAAACTATTGGCTCGTCATTTCAGCTACGCTAAAAGGTAAACCCAATGTAAATAGCTAAGGTTTGTATGGTTAGGAAAAATACAAATTATCTCCGAATTTGTCATATTTCTGCCCATTTTTTGCGTTATTTTGTCTATTTTATTATTTACCATGGGTCCCAAAGCTAAAGACAAAGCAGGTGATAAGAAAAAACCCAAGAAAACGATCTCGAAAATGCAATAATGCTTCCAAAACGAAATAGAATATTTAGTGAGAGAGAGAAATACGAATGATCTCTCTCTCTCTCTCTCTCTCTCTCTCTCTCTCTCTCTCTCTCTCTCTCTCTCTCTCTCTCTCTCTCTCTGTAATAAATTAAATTTTTTTTTTCTTTGCTAAATCTCTTTTGAGTATAATCAAGCACCACAGAGCTAAAAACTATAAAATATCGTGCATCGGAGGTAACATGTCTTATTAATAAGTAATTATTTGATCCAAAAATTGAAGTTGACGACGGACTAGGCAGGGTTGATCAGCTGATTTGAATGTAAACAAGGCATAAGATTATAATTCGCTATGTTTTTAATTATAAATACGATACTGAAATGTGAATATTAAATGCAATATTATTGGATACAGTTAAGTAAAACGCCAGTGAGAAACAAGGACGAAACTAAATGACAAAGAGACGAGACAGGGGGAGGCGGTAGCGTGCGTGCATGTGTTCAGATTATCTGGACCTTGCGGTAGCACATTCCCTAAGCTAAATCTACGCTAAATGAAATAAATTAGCGAAATCAATGAATTTGGGAAATGCGGGAAGGAATGAAAAATAGGAATGGGAATACGTAGAATGAGGGATAAGGCGTTTAGAATGATTAATTAGATAAAAATTACGAATGAATGCTAGAAAAGTGAAGATGAATAAAATCGCGAAAAATAAAGAACGCAGAGTTGAAAGTGATGAAAGTCAGGAAAGTGAGGCCTAAAAGGCCAGACATGAAGGTGATGATGAGTAAGTGTTTACGTAATTAAAAAAAATAAATAAAAATTAGTTTAGCAATGCTATTTCATTTGTGTTTATTACGTAGTTATTAGTCTACATATGTAAATAAAAAGAAAAATCGTTCCATGCCACCCCTCCCTACCTCCTCCCCCTGCTGGCCTCGCGTCATCTTTCGCTGTTGTAAGTAGAATCCCTTTTTTTTTTTATTGATTTTAATAAATTTATTGTCATTTACCACAATACTCTGTTATTTCATCATTGTGTGTTATTATTCGTTTATTTGTGTATAAATTGTGTATATTATATGTAATTTAGCTGTGTTTTGGTGTGGTTTCATAGCGCTAGAACGAATTAATACATATTACATTATTTTAAATGGGAAAAAATGCTTTGAGATACAACTGATTTGATATACAACGATAGTGATGGAACGAATTTAATTCGTATGTCAAGGTTCCACTGTATTCCAATATGACTGGGAATCTAGTTGAGAGTTACAGGTCTGCCTCTTTCATTGTGCTGATATAATAGTGCTTTGATATCAGCTAGCAGGGCCTTGTTTTCCTTGTTCTTTTCCTGATGCAAGGCTTGCATTGAGGATCTCAAATCAGTATGGATGACGACTGGTCCTTCCTCATTTTCAATAGATTATTGTAGCGTTTGTTTTATTGCAACAGATTCTGTCTGCATGGTGGAGGCATTATTGGATGTCCTCGAGCAGGCCGTGAAATTACTGGAAAATACTGCAGCTCCAGTTGTCTGATTTTCAGGGTCTACAGTACCATCAGTGTAATAGGCCTGCGCTCCTGCGGTTTTCGCAATCATAATTGCTGCCTGGGCTGCATTCGTTAGTTCCTCCATTGTGCAGTCATTCTTTGCTCTAGGAAGCTTAGTGTACCCAAAGGTCGCCACTTCTCTCTTCCACGGTTTGATGTGTTGTGTGCCCTGTCCTGAGTCGGGTCTTAGTTGCATAATATCCTCAGCTGTTGTCCTTGCCATAGGAGCTTGGTGTTTAGACCTCAGGTTACTTTGAGAGTTCCTCTCGCACTCTCTCTTTTGTTATTGAGTCTCTGTCAGAGAAGAACATCTTTACAATTGTGGATGCATTTCTCTGTGCAATCCTGTCTTCTAGTGATGGCAGGCCAGTTTCCAGCCTCATGTTGCACAGTCTTGTCCATGTAGGGGCTCCTAGCATGAGTCTCTTGGCATTGTTTTGGATTACCTCTACTGTGGCTTTTTGGGTGTCTTGTCAGGCATGTTATGGTGGGAGCAGCATAGTCTACTAGTGTTCTGGAGCAGGCTAGATAGTACTTCTTTTGAATGTGCTCATTTGCTTATTCATTTAACTTTGACATTTATCTCATGGCTGCCAGTCTGGCATTTGATTTTTCCTTGAGATACTAGATTTCCTTCTTGAAGGTGAAATGCTTGTCTATTACAACTCCCAGGTATGTGTAGCTGTCCACCCACTGTAGGGGTTCCATTTCTATTGTGAGTGGATGCAGGGGATTTGGGGCTTTTATTGCCATTGCCTTGGTTTTGCCTATGCTTATTTTAGTCCCAACTCATTAGACTTTTGGTTGACGGCATTCAGTGCTCTCTGCATTCTTACCATTCTGACTGGTCCTCGAGCTATTACACATACATCATCCCCATAGATGAATATCTCTACTCCTTCAGGGAGTTGGAGAGAGGCTATGTTTTGCATGAGGATGTTAAAAAGGAGGGGGCTGAGAATCCCTCCCTGTGGAGTCCTGTTTTCCAAGTCATAAAATGCTGATATCACTCCTTGGAACTTGACTCTGGCTTGTCTTCCTAGCTCATAGTTCTTAGTCCATGCTAGTAGGTGATCTTTTACTCCTTTTCTTGCCACTAATTGGAGCATTGCTGCTGGGTTGGCTAGCTCAAAGGTTTTTTCAAATTCTATGAAGACTATAGTTGCATTCTTTTGATTTATACAGCTGAGAACGTCAGTAATGCATTCAGTGGTTCCAATTCCCTCCTGATATGCATATAGCTGTTTATGCAGGGGACCAATTGTGTCTTGTTGCCTCCAAGTCTGGGGCCTTGTGTGCTCAAGGTTTGTTCTGTTCATGGTGTGTCTGATCATGGTGTAGGTTATTCTGTCTGCCCCTGGTGCAGTGTCTTTGCCTGTTTTTTTACACTGCCCTTAATTCCTCGATTGTGTATGGGGTGTCTGTGTCATCCTGTAGCTGACAGGCTGTGTTGATTTCCTCCCATCTAGCTGTCACCAGTTGCTCCTGTAGCATTCTGGTTTCAGGGGAGAGATTAGTTGATCCTGTTCTGCTTGTGAAGGCTGTCACAATTCTTTCTGCCTCTTCTTATGGGTGTGGGTGAATTGCAACTGGTGTCCTCTTCTTTCCAGCTTCTCTGTTCAGCCATTTCCATAATTTGGAGTGTTGTATACTGTGATAAGTTTGTGCACCATTCCATCCATTCTTATTTCATGGATTCTTAGTTGTACATCATTTTTAACTGCTTGCAGTAGTTCTCTATTCTCTACTGTGGCTCTTCTGTAGATTTTTGTGACCCTATTGAGCCGTGTTTTGAGTCTCCTTACTTCTGGGCAGTAGTACCAGGAGTCCTTGTATGTGTAGTTTCCTCTCGCTGCCTTCAGGGGCATTGCTTTGTTAGCTGCATTGTGAAACGCATCAACTAAGTACTTTTTTTAGTTGATCTATGTTATCTGGAGGATTTTATTGTGCTGCCCATTCCTCTATGGCCAGTCCGAAGCAGCCCCAGTCTGTCAGGTCTTGATTCCATCTTGGTGGAGGTGGGGTTATTGGAGGTAGCTGTTGCATCTCCAATTATGTTACTGTGACAAAGTGATCACTAACCAGGGTTGAATGCACTCACCATCTAGTTAGGTGCCTTATTGCTGTTGTGGCAAAAGTCAGATCTAGTCTGTCTCCTCTTATGTGTGTAGGTTGCCCTGTGTTTAGTAGGGAGACTCCTTCAAGCTCCTCTAGGACAAAGGTTATGTGCTCACGTGAAGGGTTTGTTGTTGATTAGGATGATAATATGGGATGATATGCATTAAAATCCCCCACATATAAGTTTTCGTGTGCCTTCTGTATGTGCAAAGAGTTGTGTCAGTTGCAGTTCTCTTGAATCTTCTCTGTTTATTTTCCAGTAGATGTTATATATGTCTACTTTTTGGTTCATTAATGTAACTGTTACTGCCAGCATCTCTACATTGTTACCACAAGGAATTGGGTTGTGTAACCTTGTTGTTGGTATTGTTGTTCTAAAGCGGAGTTTACACGGGCGAGCAGCTCGTCGAGCCTGGCTTGACAACCCTGTGTTTGAATGGATGTTCGGTCGTGTAAACGGGCTATTTGGTTGTCGAGCGCACTCGATGAAAGTCAGGCTCATCTTGACTTTTGTGGGCGGAGCTACATTGTTTGACGAACAGTGTGAACGTGTGAACGGATGTCGAGCATCGAACCTCAGTTGTTATTCAAACCTGCTAGAGGAAACATCATCAAAGAAATGAATAATGGCTGCCATTAATGAAAGTAAGAATGAGAAGGAATGTTTCTTGCAACAGGATAACATCTATCTCCTCTGCTTGGCAGACTGTAAAATGAGAGGACATTTTAGGCCTCACTCCGGCTGAATTCCAATTGAGGATCTTCATTCCTGAGTGTAGATTGAAGAGAATTTTCTGGGATCCTTAGGGGAGAAGGCAATTGCCTTAACCTCTGTTGATGGAGTGGCTGAGGTGAGATGGATGATGGGGATGGGGTCTGATGAGGCGGATGTGGAAGGTGCGGGGGAGAGTGGTGATGGTGTGGAAGGTATGGGCGTTGAATTGTGAGAGGTGATCTCCTGGATAGCGTTAGAGGGGGGCGAGGACTTGGATTTGGAGAGAAAACTCTTGAGCAGTTCCTCTATGCTGGCTGCAATAGTGCCAGCATTGATCTTTCCTATCACAGCTAGAGTGACAACGTCAGTCAACCTTTCCCTAAGAACCGTCGTTTTAATGAAAATGGTTCTGGGTAGAGGCTTTGGAGCCTGAGCATTGGAGGTAGGAGCTTTTGTGGAGGATCTACCCCTGGAAGCCTCTTCTGAGCTCTTCCTGCAGTAGAATCTCCTCCTTGGTAGAGGTTTTGGAGCCATTCTTCCTCTTGGCTCTCCTTTCTTTGGGGAGGGCTGCTATTACTCTAGCAACCCTTTCAGGACATCCCCATGCCATGGCCATGTGGTTCTTTTTACAGTTAGGGGATTTTGGGGTTGTTGGAATGCCCGCTGCTTTCCTGTCAATGCACTCCTGCGTTGGGTGCCTCTGGCTGCATACGGCTCATTTTTTCTTTGCCTACACATACACCGAATAGTCTGGCCTATTCTTTGCTCATTCTCGTCTTTCCTCATACACCTAACAATTCTTTTTTTTTTTTTTTCTCAAGCCATGTCATCTTGATGGAAGTTCCCTTCAGCTGCTTCCTACTGTATAATATTTCTGCGAGTAATATTACAAGAGAATTACCATCAAGTATCACGGGGTTCCAACCCCCGGAACGACTATCCGTAGATATCGTGTATAATCCGGGACGTATCCTAAGATAACCAAAGATATCTGCACCCCCAATAGACTTTACCCAGTCTAATCCACTAAAGGGAAGGATAAGTGAAGAGCCGTTACATATCTATATATTTTTTTTTCTTCGTCTTGTTTTTTTGAAATGATGTGTTGGGCAGCCTTAATAGGAAGGCCATGGATGCCTGGTGGTTTATCAAGAGTTTGTCTTTTTCTTACTTGGTTCTTTTACTTTTTAAAACAGTCTTTACTGTCCTCCCTTCAGTTGAAGTGGCTATCCTGAAGGGTATTTAGTTTTGATGGTGTATCGGCTCCTCCATGTTGACCAGTTCTTCTGACTTTTTTTCTATACAGTAGTCTATGGGTTTCATCAATCACTTTATATTTCTGTACATATTGTTCTTGTCATCATTCTTGTTAATTTGGTTTTTAAGTATGATTTATCTTTTTATCACCATTAATTCTTATGCTCTCTGGAGACATTGAGCAATATTCGGGACCCCCCCCCCTAGATTTCGTGAATGTCATCTGCTGTATTGCAATATTCAGGGTCTTCATGCAAATATTCAAGACCTTACAGTTGCGTCCATACAGTGTGATATTCTTTTGTGCTCAGAAGCTTTGGGATCTAGTATGCGGCACTCATATGAGCTCCTTATAACTGGTTTTAAGAAGCCAATTATGTTTAAATGCGATGGCATCCCTAGGGTCAGGGGAATGGCAGTGTATATTAGGACTGAGTACCCTGCTTCTCATAAGTCCTGCTATGAATGTGGATGTCATGAGATTCAGGTAATAAAAGTTTGTGGCAGGCATAACAACTTCTATTTGTGTTCGATCTACTGGAATACTGACATGGATGATTCTATCCTCAATTGTCTTCTTATCATTATGGCTAAGATACAAGATGATAGAAAGGCCTCTTTTGTCTATGTTGGTGATTTCAATGTTCACCATAGGGAGTGGGTAAATTCTGTTTCTCCTACCTGTTGCTATGGCTTAAGAGCTTTAGACTTTGCCTCTGAATCAGGCTGTGAGCGAATCATAATTGAAGCTACTCACAGGTCCTGTAACTGCTTGGACCTCATATACACCGACTCCCCTGGTATTATAACAAGTAAGGTTGGTTCTTCAGTTGGGACATCTGATCATGCTTTGATTTTATTAGTAGTGAAGACTGAGCAGCCTGTCCCTGATGTATCTTACTTGTGTAAGATTTATATGAAATCTCAAGCAGACTGGAATGGGATTTTGCATGATTTTTTGGGCTTGAATTTGTCACAATTGTATAGTAGTGTTGATCCTGTAGTCCCATTGAATGAGAATCTAGTCAGCATAATTGATAGGGTGTATCCTTTCCTTTGCACTAAGGTACCGAATGAAGGACAAACCATGGTTCAGCGATGATTGCAGACGTGCTTATTTGGAGAAGCAGGAGGCCTGTCATCTTTAGAAGGGTAACGGATCAGATTTGACCTGGAATAACTATACTCAGTTTAGAGCATTTGCTCGGAGAGTTTATGCTTCAGTTAAAAAAAAATACAATTTATCCATAAAAGAAACCCTTTCTGGTACAACCCAGGAGCATAAGTGGTGGACTACCCTTAAATCTGCAGTCTTTGGTGTAGATGCAGCAGTTCCTCCTTTACTTAAACCAAATGGCTCTGCCACTCTGTCCAAAGGAAAAGGCAACCCTTTTGGCTGATGTGTTTGACAGTAATGAGAAACTCTTAACTTCCTCATTCCTATTCTTCTAAGGCTAAACTAACTAATTTAGCTTTTTGATCTCAAGAAATTAAAGCTCTCTTGATGGACCTTGTTGCTTATGGAGGTGTAGATCCAATTAGTATTTTTCCTTTGTTTTTTATAAAGACTTCAGGTTTCTTAGCTCCAAAGTTATCTGTTATTTTGTGCAAGTTAGCAAGAAGAGGAGCTTTTAGCACTTGTTGGAGAATTGGTAATGTTACTCCACTATGTAAATGTGTTTGTGGTAGCTCAAGTCCAACTGATTACCGCCCAATTTATATAACTCCCATATTATCTTAAGTTTTTGAATGTCTTTTGGGAAAACGTCTTATAGGTTTGCTGAAGGTAATCATCTGTTTCTTAGTTTGCAATTTGGTTTTCATAAAGGCCTTGGAGCATGTGATGTCCATCTTACAATCTCCAATGCTGTACAGAAATCCCTTGATTGTGGTCAGGAAGTTCGTATGATTGGCCTTGATATTAGTGCAGCCTTTGACCATGTTAATCATGAGGGCCTTGTTTTCAAACTCAAACTCAAATTCTATTTTTGGGCTCAAGCCATGGCGTCCTGATGGAAGGTTCCTTTTTGGTAGCTTCCTTGGGTAATCACTACTAGGATTTTCCCAGAGAATTAAACCACAGGTTATCACAGAATTCTAACTTCTGGAGCGAGTATCTTAAGGGTTTCCCCTTGAGACATCGTGTATCAACAGGGGACACGCATGTATAGACGTGCCACATAGCTATCTGCACCCCATACAGAGTTAACTCTTCAATATGGCGGACAGGGAGTGGCTGAGAGCTGAGCCGCAGCCAATCTAGATGTGGCGATATCGGTACTCGCGATGTAAACAGACGGACGCCATTGCTTTTGATGACGTCACGTCCATCCTCATTCCTTTGCTAGTAGCTCGCTTGATTGGACGTGTTTTTCCCTTTGTGCGACTTTATCTGCTTGCATCCTCGCCATGTCTCAACCTTCAGCTTCACCTTCTTCTGGAAAGTTGAGTACAAAGGTTTAAGTATTGTTTAAATAAGCTCTGACCTTAAAGTAAATCTTACTTTTCGAGATATTTGCATATTTGTGGCAGAGCTTTGCCAGACCGGTCAGCGCCATTTTATGACGCTGCTGTTGCTTGCATGCCTTATTTAGTTAGCCGCAACAGCCTTACCGGTATATAAATCACTAATCAGCGCTATTAGTTATTTAGTCTTCATAGCTAGGAACTTTATATCGTGTTTTTGACGCATTAGTTTGGGTCTTCGCTGACCCCATACCAGTAGGCTTTGATTAGCCCCTAGGCCAGTGAGCCTATACCAGTGTTAATGCATGATATTTCAGTGATCCTAGTGTTAGTTATGAAGATTTTGGCATTATTTTACAATACCATTGACAGTGATGCAAGTGTTTTTCGCCTTCAGGGACCATATAGGGGGTAGGTTATCTTGAGTGCCTTGCTAACCTAACCTTATGATAGGACCCCTATATGCTCTCTTCATCCCTAGCCCTAGGGCTTCCCTCTGGTAATCTTGTACCCTATTACATGTGATAGGACAAGACTCCTCAGAGTACTGTATCGCCTCCCCACCTAAGGGAATGACCCCTCCCTTAGTGTTGCGGACCTTAAAGGTAGGATCACCTCCTTTAAGCTGAATCGGTCCTTGACCTTTTCCTTGCGATACGTCTTCTCCCTTCCTTGATTAGGGTCTAACAACCCTAATCCAGGTTAGGTTGGGAGGGCTGGTTTATGTACCTTGCTGAAATATACGCGTGCTCCGTTTTTCAGTTGGTCCACCTACTATAGGTTAGGGTGAGCATCTCCCTTCCTAGGTGGCCGCTCTGGTGCATAACCCATCCTTTCTTATAAGAAGACCCTTTCCCCCCCCCCAACCTATCTCTTGCCTAGCCTAACCTACCAGTAGGTTAGGCTTCATATGTCCCCTGTCCTACACTCCACCCTAGGCTGGAGTGCTGGACCCCGTGGTGCTCCCAGTGTTGTCCGCTCTGATACATAGACCCTCCATAGTGCTATGGAGTCAGTTATCATTTGGTCGACATGAAGAGTCTCCACCCCTTCTTTGGGTACACCCTGTCCTCTCTTGGACTGCCTTAGCCCCCGGCCATTGCGGCCCCTGCTTAGGATGATAGATTCACCTCTATCATGGTGGTACCTTTTCCAGAGGTGTCTTGACTAGGCTAGTACAGCCTTGCCATCCCACCTCCATCTTTGGTGCTTGTCCCTTGCCGCCTCTACCCCCGGCATTACCGCCGCTACGGGTGACTTCCTTATCCTTGCCGCCTTCCTCCGAGTGCCGGGGGATCGCCGCCGGCCGCCGGCTTACCGCCGTGGCCTCTCCATTCCCTCATAGCCTCGGCACACTGCCGACCCCTCCCGGAGTGCCGGCACTAGCAGCCGGCCCCCGGCCCCGGCTATGCTCCTTTATCCTTACCCCTGTCACCCTCCGGCTGCCGGAACCGCCGCTCCTTGCCGGCGGCCGCCGCTACCGGCTTCCGCCGCTACCGGCTTCCGCCACCCTGGCTTCTTTGACCATAGAATGATCATTCTTGAATGCCAGAAACTCTGCTCGAGCGGCTTCCGGCGTGCCGGGGGTATGCCGGACCCGTCCGGAGGCGGCAAGATGCCTTGCACCCCTTCTCTCAGCTATCTTTACTAGCGATAGCTCCCAAAAAACCGCACCTAGACGGCTTGTTAACGCAGACAAACTGGTACGGAATCGTACATTTTGTTCAGTTTTCACTCTGTCTTCTTGCGTGTTTCATCTTTCCAGCACGCTACGTGTAATTGGCACGTCTGGTTGCCGGAACCTTACTAGGATCTCATGATCCCCAGACTTTCTTGATAAGATTTCAAGCCTAGTCTATAATATGGTTATTCTAGATGGAATTCCCATTATCAAGACACCTTCCATGGAGGCCTACGGCCACCTGGGACTGTCCGATGCTACGGCAACCAGCCGGGCGGGTTACACGAGGCATGCGTCTGTCTCCTTTCACCCACCCTTCTGTGCATCACAATTAATTTAAGTTAATATTAACTTGTTAATAATTAACTTTATATACGAGCCATATTATGACTCTACAATACTCATCGTCTCTTTCCTTTACAGGAGGAGTACGTCATGTGTGACCACGACTTCTGCGCGGTCCGTCGGCCACACTTCTATGGACACACGGCGTGTAGGACACACGCCCCTTGTGCTCACAAGAGAGGGGATCTCAAGTACTGGGGCCCCACCACCTGTTCGGTCTGCCAAGAATGCTTACAGAAAGCATTCCATGATTCTCCCTCAACGGAGATTCGGGATACTGCTCGGGACAACCTACGCAAGTGGGTACGTGGCTTTCAGAAGAACGCCACTGGACCATACCTAGCCACAGAAGAAATGAGGTCTTTGCTGTTCCCAAAGGCCTCTCCAGACTCAGTGGTCCCAGTCGAACAGATCCCCGTAGTTCAGATTACAGTGGAACCTGATGTTGTCATGGCTCAGTCCATAAATGATTATCACCTGGATTCAGAACATGATGAACGTATGTCAGAGATCTCGGAGGACACAGAGAAAACCCTTATGGCCCAGGGTGAAGGGGAGGATGATGAAGAAGAGGACCGGGTAGTGTATACCGAGTCCGATAAGGAGGATGCCCCTCCCTCCATCCCCCCTCCTACTCCTACACCGACGAAAGTGTCTCTCCCGTCTACGTCCTCCACCACGACTCCTCTACCTACGGCACAGGATATGATTCGGCTCATTGAATCCGTGATGGAGCAGAAGCTCCTAGAAACTCACCAGATCATTCGGTCGTTGGGAGGTTCCAAGGAATCTCGAAAAATCTCCATCGAGGACCTCCCCGCATGCTCGAGCGACAACCCGTGGCGATTCGCCGAGCATATGGTCATCGCTGACGACAAGATCTTCGTCAGCGATAAGATCGGTTCCATACCCCTGGAAGAAGTGGAGTTCTTCCCCCGCTTTGAGGCGTATCCGGACTGTTACGTCCGTCTACGTTCAGAACCATCTTCAAAGGAAGAGACCGAACCGGAGAAAATAGTGTTCGATCTCTCGAAGGCCCAGGCTATGCTTGCCAAAGCGCTTAAGAGCAGAGGCTTTACCTGCTCTGGACTTCCGGCTCTGAGCAAGAAGTACCCCATCTACGTTGCGCCCGATGAAGTGATGATACCCTTCACGGAAAAGGCCTTCGCTGCCTGCTGTAAGGCTGTAGAAGAAGGGAAATCCTGCCCTGCATTGGAGGAATGCAGGCCTTTCTCCGCAGTCACCCCGCCCGACACTAAACACTGGAAGGATGTGCAACACACCTTCGTGGTGGGCAAACTAGATCCTGACGTTGCTGGACGTCAGTTTAATGAGGACCTCCCCAAGCTAAACGATCACCTCCTTCGTAGGGAACAGGAAACGAAGGAGAGGCTGGCAGCATCTCTCACTCTCCAGGTCCAGATGGACGTAATGGCTGGCGACACCAGAGTCCCTGACCATTACATGGTCCTCGCCAAATCTCATATGGCAACCTTAGTCAAGGATCTGTACCACTTCATGCGAGCTCGTAGAGCCAGCAGAGAACTCGTGTCCTCCAGTGCCACTGTCAGACACGAACCCCGGAAACTGATTTCCTCCAACATCTGGGGCAAGTACCTCTTCCCGTCTGATCTAGTGAAAGAGATCACAGACAAGGCCGCATCTGAGAACAGGAACCTTCTCAACAAATGGGGCATGTCTAGGAAGAGAAAGCCCTCTCAGGATGACGGTCCTCAGCCTAAGAGGAAGCAGTCGAAGCATAGACCCCAGCAACGTCAGCACAGACGTCAGTTTCCGGCACCCGCTACTCCCCAAGTGGCCGCTTAGCCGCCACAGACCTTTCAGTTGGTCCCACAGCCGGTTTTGTCCTCATCACCGGCCTTCAACCCCGCCTTCGAGCAGCACTCCACTACCTTTCGTCCCAAAGGTAGAAGATCAGGCAGGGGTTCCGGCAGAGATTCCTCTCGCCGGCCCTCCAGAGGCAGAGGAGGACAGGGAGCTAGCGGCCGAGGCAGCAAGTCCTCGGGATCCCAGAAGCAATGAAGTGCTTCCGGTGGGAGGAAGACTCCGCCACTTCCAGGATCGTTGGACCTTCGACTCCTGGGCACACAGCATCATCAAGAAAGGTCTGGGCTGGAGATGGGCGCAACCGCCCCCAACCTTTCAGCAATTCTTCCAACGTTCAACCCCCCTCCTGGAAGAATATGTGCTAGACCTCTTGAACAAGAAGGTGATAAGAAGGGTGAAGTCCACAAGGTTCCAAGGGAGACTGTTTTGTGTCCCCAAGAAAGTCTCAGACAGACTCAGAGTCATTCTGGACTTATCCCCCTCAACGTATTCATATCGAACAACAAGTTCAAGATGCTGACTCTTCAACAGATCAGAACCCTCCTGCCTCGAGGGTCTTTCACGGTCTCGATAGACCTGGCGGACGCATACTGGCACATACCAATGAACCATCACGCTTCCTCCTACCTAGGATTCCGACTCCAACGGAAAAGCTATGCCTTCCGGGCCATGCCCTTCGGACTCAACGTGGCCCCTCGGATATTCACAAAGCTAGCGGACGCAGTAGTACAACAGCTCCGCATCCGAAACGTCCAGGTGATGGCCTACCTCGACGACTGGCTAGTGTGGGCGCCCTCGCCCGAGGATTGTATAGAATCCTGCAGAAAAGTTACCCAGTTTCTTGAACACCTGGGATTCCAGATAAACGCGAAAAAGTCTCGCCTATCTCCAGCTCAGAAGTTCCAATGGTTAGGCATCCACTGGAATCTTCAGTCACACCGCCTTTCCATTCCAGCAAAGAAAAGGAAGGAAATAGCAGGGTCTGTCAAGCGACTGTTAAAATCCAAACGGATCTTAAGACGCCAGTAGGAACAAGTTCTAGGCTCTCTACAGTTCGCCTCGATCACAAACCCAGTGCTTCGTGCACAGCTAAAGGATGCAGCGGGAGTCTGGAGACGTTCCGCATCCATCGCTCGAAGAGACCTCAAGAGACGGCTCCCAAGCAGACTTCGACTTCTTCTCAAGCCGTGGTCAGAAGCGAGGGCCCTAAAAAGGTCCCTTCCTCTCCAACAACCACCTCCATCTCTCAACATCCATACGGACGCTTCGTTGGAGGGTTGGGAAAGGTCACTCCCACCAAAAACAGGCTCAAGGCACTTGGTCTCCCCTTTTCAAGACGTTTCGCATCAACATCTTGGAGGCCATGGCGGTTCTTCTGACGCTGAAGAAACTTTCCCCGCCCCCGTCGATACACATTCGCCTGACCCTGGACAGCTCTGTGGTAGTGCGTTGTCTCAATCGCCAGGGCTCAAGATCGCCCAAGATAAATCAGGTGCTCCTGACAATCTTCTGTCTGGCAAAAAGGAAGAAATGGCACCTGTCTGCAGTTCACCTACAAGGATTCCGCAATGTGACAGCGGACGCTCTATCTCGGACAAACCCGATAGAGTCGGAATGGTCTCTAGACGCAAGATCATTCGCCTTCATCTCTCACCGAGTCCCAGAACTCCAGATCGACCTCTTCGCGACGAGCGACAACCATCAACTTCCTCGATATGCCGTACGAGGACCCCAAAGCGGAAGCGGTGGACGCCATGACCTTGGATTGGAACAGATGGGCCAAGATTTTCCTGTTCCCTCCCACCAATCTTCTGCTGAAGGTCCTCTCCAAATTGAGAACCTTCAAAGGGACAGCAGCTCTAGTGGCTCCCAAGTGGCCCCGCAGCAACTGGTACCCCTTGATCCTGGAGATGCAGCCAACGCTGATCCCCCTCCTGGACCCAGTTCTCTCCCAGCAAATACAGAAGTCGACTGTCTTCGCTTCATCATCGAAAATCAAGGACCTTCATCTCATGATTTTCTCACCCTAGCCGCTAAGAAAAGGTTTGGGATTTCGAAGAAGAGTCTAGACTTCCTCGAGGAATACAAGACCGAATCCACGAGAAGGCAATACGAATCGTCTTGGAGGAAATGGGTCTCCTTCGTCAAGGCAAAGAACCCCTCGAAAATCACCATAGGTTTTTGCATGTCCTTCTTCATTCACCTTCATGAACAAGGCTTGGCAGCCAACACGATTTCTACTTGCAAATCGGCCTTGACTAGACCTTTGTCATACGACTTCCAAATAGATCTTCAACAAACTACCGAAGGCCTGTTCCCGTTTACGACCGGCACCCCCTCCGAGACCAATCACTTGGTCTCTAGACAAAGTTCTCCACTTCGCCTCCAACTTGGACAATGATTCATGCCCTCTTAAGGACCTGACTCAGAAAGTTATATTTCTCTTCGCTCTAGCTTCGGGAGCCCGAGTCAGCGAAATAGTGGCACTATCTAGAGAAGAGGGACCTATCGTTTTCAACGATTCAGGAGACCTCTCCCTCTTCCCTGATCCGACGTTTCTCGCAAAGAACGAATTACCTACCAAACGGTGGGGCCCGTGGAGGATACGCCCCTTGAAGGAAGATGCCTCTCTATGTCCAGTAGAGAGCCTTAAGGTCTATCTTCATAGAACTTCAATCTTTGGTGGAGGCCAACTCTTCAAAGGAGAAACATCGGGCAGCGACCTGTCACTGAAACAACTGAGAGCAAAAATCACCTACTTCATTCGCAGAGCGGATCCAGACAGTACACCCGATGGTCATGATCCTAGGAAAGTCGCTTCGTCTCTGAATTTCTTTCAGAGTATGGATTTCGAAAGCCTCAAGAACTATACAGGCCGGAAATCCTCGCGTGTTTTCCTTAAACATTATGCGAAACAAGTGCACGAAGTGAAACATTTTGTGGTAGCCGCAGGTAGTGTTATGAAACCTGCTCTGAACTCTGCTTAGAACAGTGAGTTATTAGGGACTCTAACTCGTCGGGTCCCTATGTTGACCCTCAAGTGATACGTAGTGAAGCAGAAACCACCTTGTGTTTTCTTTAACTGTTCTTACCTCAGGTGAAATGTCATAGTATATTACCACATGAGTGCTACATGCCACGTGCATGACGTGTGTTACATAAAGACTAACGTTCCGTAGAACGAGTGCCTACTAATACTTGATTCTTCCCTTTCAGACTCAAGATCACGCCTTTATGACTATGTACATTTTTATCAATGTAAATGTTTTTTACTATTGATTGCATGACATGTATTGATTTACCTGCAATTATATAATAAAATGTCTATTTTATTATTTGTGCGTCTCCCTTGCTCCTTTCTTACTATGAAATATACTAATTGTCATAGTTTTATTACCCTTTATTCTTGGTTAAGGAAAATGCCAGGAGTTACTCCGGGCATTTATTTATATAGAGCAAGTAAGTTTCCTTAGCGAATACTTACTCCATTATGAAGATGAGTCAACTCCATGCACGAAGTGTACAACCACCACTTCTTCAAGTTTGTTTCGACGCGAATACCAAATCGCTCTGACTTATCTTATGGATCTCACTGTTCCTTCAGCCTATATGAATAGCCTTCCCATGACCACTTTGATCTCAGCATAGCCCGTGGGGACTTCCATGCCAGGGGGGCAGGAAGGCAACTGCCTCACGACAGCTTTAGTATAGACCACTATGCTTTCGGATCAATGTTTTAGCACTCACTTATAAAGGGGAAAAAGCCTACCACGATACACTAATTCTCTGGTACTCTTCCATCAGGACGCCATGGCTTGAGCCCAAAAAACGGATTTTGAGCGAAGCGAAAAATCTATTTTTGGGTGAGATAGCCATGGCGTCCTGATGGACCCACCCTGTCTGTTATCAGGTCCCGCCCTGCGCCGCTGTATCATGGTGATGAGCGAGCTCCAGACTTTCGGAATGAGGATGGACGTGACGTCATCAAAAGCAATGGCGTCCGTCTGTTTACATCGCGAGTACCGATATCGCCACATCTAGATTGGCTGCGGCTCAGCTCCCAGCCACTCGCTGTCCGCCATATTGAAGAGTTAACTCTGTATGGGGTGCAGATAGCTATGTGGCACGTCTATACATGCGTGTCCCCTGTTGATACACGATGTCTTAAGGGGAAACCCTTAAGATACTCGCTCCAGAAGTTAGAATTCTGTGATAACCTGTGGTTTAATTCTCTGGGAAAATCCTAGTAGTGATTACCCAAGGAAGCTACCAAAAAGGAACCTTCCATCAGGACGCCATGGCTATCTCACCCAAAAATAGATTTTTCGCTTCGCTCAAAATCCGTTTACTTGAATTTTTAAGTAATAGGCCACAAAGAATTATTGATGATGGGCACCATAGTTAGTATAGGAATGTGATATCTGGTGTTTTATCCGATAGTGTTCTTGGCCCATTACTTTTCATACTATTTGGACATCACAATTGGTTTGTTCTAGAAAACAAGCTTGTTGCATTTGCAGATGATGCTACTCTCTTTGCATCAATTTCATCTCCTGAATGTAGATCTGGGGTTGCTGAATCCCTTAATAGAGATCTAGCTAAATTTGGTGCATTGTGCAAATTATGGAGTATGAAGTTGAATCCTAACAAAACTCAAAGTATGATTGTAAGTGGGTCAAGGATCTCAGCATTGATAATGTTTCTATAACTTTGTATGACTCTTTTGAAATTTTAGGTGTGATTCTCAACAGCAAACTTACTTTTAAGAAACACATTACGTCTGTGTCTTCTTCAATTGGACAAAAAATTTGCTTATTGAGAAAGTCTTTCAAGATTTTTAGTGATCAGTCTATTCTGAAGAAGTGTTTTGAATTCTTTCATTTTACCTTATTTCGAGTATTGTTCTCCTGTTTGGTCTTCAGCTGCTGATTCTCATCTTAATTTGTTGGACAGGAACTTACGGTCTTTTAAATTTCTTATTCCTGATCTAGGTATTAATTTCTGGCACCATCGTTCAATTAGTTCATTATGCATGTTGCATAAGATTTTTTATAATTTTGATCATCCTTTACACCAGATCTTCCCGGACAGTTCCATCCTGTTTGTAATACTAGGTATGCAGGTAATTCTAATAGTCAGGCCTTCTCCATCATGAGGCTCAATACTATACAGTACTCTAGAAGTTTTATTCCAGCTATGACCAAGTCGGGTAATTGAATCAGTAGAACTCCAAAAGTTCAAACTTGTAGCAATTGTTTTTATGTTGAACAGGCTTGCATAAGTCCTTTTACATACATACATACATATACCAAAGGCACCTCCCCCCATTTTGGGGGGTAGCCGACATCAACAAAGAAACAAAACAAAAAAGGGGACCTCTACTCTCTACGTTCCTCCAGCCTAACCAGGGACTCAGCCGAGTTCAGCTGGTACTACTAGGGTGCCACAGCCCAACCTCCCACATTTTCCACCACAGATGAAGCTTCATACTGCTGAATCCCCTACTGCTGCTACCTCCGCGGTCATCTAAGGCACCGGAGGAAGCAGCAGGGCCTACCAGAACTGCGTCACAATCGCTCGCCATTCATTCCTATTTCTAGCACGCTCTCTTGCCTCGCTCACATCTATCCTCCTATCACCCAGAGCTTTCTTCACACCATCCATCCACCTAAACCTTGTCCTTTCTCTTGTACTTCTCCCATCAACTCTTGCATTCATCACCTTCTTTAGCAGACAGCCATTTTCCATTCTCTCAACATGGCCAAACCACCTCAACACATTCATATCCACTCTAGCCGCTAACTCATTTCTTACACCCGTTCTCACCCTCACCACTTCGTTCCTAACCCTATCTACTCGAGATACACCAGCCATACTCTTTAGACACTTCATCTCAAACACATTCAATTTCTGTCTCTCCATCACTTTCATTCCCCACAACTCCGATCCATACATCACAGTTGGTACAATCACTTTCTCATATAGAACTCTCTTTACATTCATGCCCAACCCTCTATTTTTTACTACTCCCTTAACTGCTCTGTCCCCAACACTTGCAACCTTCATTCACTCTCTGACGTACATCTGCTTCCACTCCACCATTTGCTGCAACAACAGACCCCAAGTACTTAAACTGATCCACCTCCTCAAGTAACTCTCCATTCAACATGACATTCAACCTTGCACCACCTTCCCTTCTCGTACATCTCATAACCTTACTCTTACCCACATTAACTCTCAACTTCCTTCTCTCACACACCCTTCCAAATTCTGTCACTAGTCGGTCAAGCTTCTCTTCTGTGTCTGCTACCAGTACAGTATCATCCGCAAACAACAACTGATTTACCTCCCATTCATGATCATTCTCGCCTACCAGTTTTAATCCTCGTCCAAGCACTCGAGCATTCACCTCTCTCACCACTCCATCAACATACAAGTTAAACAACCACGGCGACATCACACATCCCTGTCTCAGCCCCACTCTCACCGGAAACCAATCGCTCACTTCATTTCCTATTCTAACACATGCTTTACTACCTTTGTAGAAACTTTTCACTGCTTGCAACAACCTTCCACCAACTCCATATAACCTCATCACATTCCACATTGCTTCCCTATCAACTCTATCATACGCTTTCTCCAGATCCATAAGTCCTTTTATAGTATATAAATCAAATATCTGTTTTAATGTTGTTAATTTTTTTAAAATATTTATTTTAATTCTCATTACATCTTATATTGTTTATTTATTTCCTTATTTCCTTTCCTCACTGTGCTATTTTTCCCTGTTGGAGCCCTTGGGCTTACAGCGTCTTGCTTTTCCAACTAGAGTTGTAGCATAGCTAGTAATTAATGATAATAATAATACAGTAATAATAAGCATTCAAGTTAGGTTACGCATACCCAAAGGCAAAATTTACCTCTAGGCTTACTTGCCCGATAACAATTTACGAAAAAATTCAAGTTACTAACGGCCTCTTGGTCCCCATTTTGTTCGTTGGTTGTGGACTGTCTGTATATCAAGCATAATGACCATCTAATTTTTATTTTATGTGAAGGTGTGTTATTCTCACTTCCCCAAGAAAGATTAGTGATTTGTTTTATTGTAAAATTATTGTCCTACATAAAATCCATATTGTCTTCATGGAAATATTGATTACTATACAGTGCTATATACTGTGCTAACCACAATGCTTGGTGTTTAGGTTAACTTTCTTTGATGTAAAAACAAATTGGACTTGCAAAGGAGGTCTCAGAACAAAATTTGTTCACATAAAGAGAAATTCCTAAGTTTTAGTACTTGAATCATAAAAATTGTTTTAAAATTTTAAAGATTTCACAGTTTATTTATTAGCTCTGAGTTTTGCACAACAATTTTCAGGTAGATGGTATGGAAGTTCCAGGCCCATTGTTTGACTTCGGGCTACTGATGTTCCATTGTGCTACTCATTTGTTGAAAGCTAAAAGTGGACCTTTCTTTTACCTGTCAAAGCTGGAAGGAGCAAATGAAGCTAAATTATGGAATGACATATTTTGTTGGACTCAGGATAAGCTTGGCATTCCGCAAGGTTAGTTTATATACTTTAAGTTTCTTCTAAGTTTCATTAGAATGGTGTTTGGCATATGTAAAATACAAAATTTGCTTTTATAATGTTTTGTAAATGTCCTTTATTTTCTACTACTGCCAAATGCAAATCACTTTGTTGGTTCTGTAGCGATGATTAGGAAAAGTTAAAAAAAATCTCTCTCTCTCTCTCTCTCTCTCTCTCTCTCTCTCTCTCTCTCTCTCTCTCTCTCTCTCTCTCTCTCTCTCTCTCTTTCTTTCTTTCTTTCTTTTGTTCCTCCTCAGGTAAAAGTTCAATATTTCCCCTATCGGCTACAATACTCCCCTGTTCCGTAACACTGCAAGCTATGTGAAGCTACCACCTCTGTAGGTGCCGACCTCGGTGAACACATGCCCCGCAGATGCTGAAGCCTTATTGAGGATGGGGGCCTTAGGGATCAGCAGCTGGGCTCCGATGTTCGGTGGGAATAGATTTCCCACTGGTCCTTGGTGCCAAGCTGTTGATCCAACTAATTTAGTCAGCACTTTCTCTTTTCCTTTGGTTTTTTGTTTTTTTCATTTTTTCTCCCATCTCCAACTCTTGGGCATGAACTTGTTCCATCTCTTCCAGGGTAGGGCTGCAACGTTTTGAAATAATGGTGATCCCCTTCAATGGTTTGACTGCTTTAATGGCTGACTTCTGCTTGATGATCGTCGAGATCGTAGACATATTCCATCCATATTGTATAGCCAGGTCACTCACACGCACACCGCGTTCATGTTATCTATAATTTCTTGCTTCAATTCTAACCGCTACTAATACCTGTACCGAAACTAAGCTTCTTAGGACCCAGGATTATACGTAAAATTTAAAAGGAAATGTGAGAAAAGGAAGATAATAAGCACTGTTATTAATGGACCGAATGGGGGACAACCACATGATGCACACGAGAACAGAGAACTGACTGATGCGACGCTCAATGGCGTCCCTCTGACGTGCTGCCGTCTACCGGCGTAAACAAGAAACTACGACCGATGCTTCGAGATAATTCTGCGCGTATGGTCTACGTTGGATGTTGGAATGGCTTAAGGTATTGAGACGAAAATTTGATTAAATTTTACTTCGGATGTTGGAACAATCGTATGTAAAGGCAATCGTATGTAGAGGTTCCACTGTATCGTAGATTCGTCTCCTTCTGCACACATTACTTTATCCTTAGATTCCTGTCTTATCAGACACAATCCAATGATGTCCTAAATTAACTATTTCCTTCTCAAAGTGTGTTCTCAACTCAAACATACAACTATGCACAAAACTAGGCTTTTCCAAATAAATATCAAACAAGCATTCACGCACTGAAGGCGCTAAAAGTGCATACATAGGTTCACACAACACATTTTCTTTCCCTATCATACATTTTTCCAAATTAGGCATGACAATGCAAGAGTATCTCTGTTATTGACAGCCAAGTAGGGGCAACTGACTGATACTTGAGTTGCGAATTCCTCCTTTTCTTTCTGAGTCCACAACGACTTGACTTCATACAAGCAAAAATCTGAGTCTTCATTTGTAACAGGTATTTCTACAAGAAAATAAAATTTACTCTTTACTTTATCAATAGTCACAGATGACATTTGGTAAAACTCTGGAAAATTATTTTCTACAGGCGAAATAAACAGTGGAGCGTATTCATGGATCTTTTTCAAGATCCTTAAAAACTCCCCTGGGGGTAGAATAGCAGAGGATATTTCCCTTGTTGTTAAAACATTCTGAATTTGGTTAGCTAGTTTCCTAAATGCAAAGTTAGCTCATTAGCTTCAAAAGCTAATTGTGTAGCACTTTGTACATAAATTACATCTCTGAATTTGATCTATTTCTTTCCCCATAATATTAATTCTATTTTCCAAAACTCTTAGTTCATTCTGACCTTTTTTTACTGCTGAAATTACTGTACGTAATTGTTGATCTAAAACATATGTATGAGAAATAATTTTGTTAATGACTGTGTGGGTATTCTGGGATTCTTGGGTGAACGCTTTTTCTAATTGATCGAGCTCAGAACGGGTAATTAGCCCTGTCCAACTCCTTATCAGCTCACCTATCCAATTAGTTCCACGCTTCTCTCTATTCCCCCTTTGAAAGTATCCAATGATCTACGAAGAGCTCTATGAATCGCGAGAATTGACTGGAGTCTAATTACTGCCACGTCCTCATAAAACTATTTTAACTTTTTGTAACTCACTAGTCTGATCAAGAATCGTAATTAGTGGACTCGCAACTTCATCAGGATCGTAACTGGTCACTAAAACATGAGCGTCTGACTTAAAGGATAATTTAAACTTCTTATTAAAAACTACGCCCTCACGTATTCTCACTTCACTATTCACACACAAACACTAGCGACTATCAGCCACAATGCCGCAAAAGTACATAGGCCTCTCATAGCGGTTGCCCTATGCCTATCGCTAACCTCTACCTAAGGCCAATTTGCAACTTGTTGCGCTTTTAAAAGGCAGAAGCATCTCTCTCTCTCTCTCTCTCTCTCTCTCTCTCTCTCTCTCTCTCTCTCTCTCTCTCTGCGAGAAGGAATTTATGATGAAACCATTGTCTGAGAAATGTTTACAAGTTCTCCAGCTGACCTGTCGTTCGGACCCCAAACAGGGTAAATTGCTGACACATTGTTATTGTCTGAACATGTCAGCTTGCTTTCTGGCACAATTTTCATAATAGAGGCATGTACTTCATACACATTTTGTTTTGCAATACTTCTAAGTATTATTTTATCATGATTGATTTGGGTCACCCTGAATGGCCTGATAATGGCAGATTAGAACTTGTGCTCTTTACTTTGAAGTCTCTTAATATATACACGATCGCCAATTTGAATGTCATGCGGTTGAGCTTTAAATTTCCGATTATAACTACGAATACTGTATTCCTATTTTATGCTATGTTTAAAAATTCATCGACCCTCTCGAAAGCTCTTTTGTTTACATTGGCAACGTAAGCATGAAAATCATCTACATTATATACTGGCAGTTTTTCCTTCTTTGTGAAAACATCGTAGGGCAAATTCAAATCTTGACTAAAAACTAAATAATGAGTACAGTTTCTCCAATGCTCTCATTATATCCTATATTTAAAGCAAACTTTGCCGTTGACAACATATCTGACCAGATATTAGGATTATGTCTAAATATTTAAGCATACCAATTAAAACTTGATTCATAGACTCAACTAACCTATTAGAACTAGGTCTATATGCAAGAATAGGAGAATGCTTAATTCCATGCAACTCAGATATATGACTGAACACTTCATTTACAAATTCGGTTCCGTGATCTGAAACAATTTCTCGAGGAGTACCGAATATCTCAAAGAAAGATCTAAGAGCTCTCGCGACTTCCTGTGCAGATTTATCGATCAAGGGCTACATGAAGGTGTATTTAGTTTGCTCATCTACTAGAACAAAAATGTATTTATGCCCTGCGTGTGAAACAGGTAATGGCCCTATTAAAATCATTATGCACTTGTTGCCATTTATGTTTAACTAAAGGCCAGACTCGGGCTGGAGGTACGTTTAATCTAAGGGATCGGAACAGATTACAGAAGTGACACAAGTCTATATATCTCTTTATTGTTTGTTTTATTCCTTTCCAATGAAAATTATCAGTAGCTCGGCTGAGAGTGTTTGCTACGGTCATATGACTACTGGTGACAAATGTGATAATGCCATTGCCTTACTTATAAAAGGGGCAGGCAATACAGTCCGTTAAACTAATTTGTTTCTTTTCAAATCAGTTACATACAAAAATGTCATCTTCTATCACAAGTCTGTTAGGTGGGAGCGAGAAGTCAGTAGGAAATTCTTCAGTTTCCTTTCCAAGGTTGGCTTTGACTTTACCCCATACAAAATCTTCTTTTTTAAATATTTAACTTAGCCGGTGAATATATAATAACTGTTGCTCCTTTGCGTGTGGACTCTGCTTGTCAAGCATTGCCACCACGACAATTGTCGGACAAGGTTCCTTCAGATGAGGAAGTTGCTGTTCCCCCTCCTACTGATATTCCCTTGGGGACTCTGTCAGACAGAGAGGAGCCTAAAGCTGCTCAGCCCTCTATGGACTTTAAATAAATCATACTGATTTTTAAGGATCTTTGTCCGGATCTTTTTGTAACTGCTGCTCCTCGTTCGCCTAAACGTCAGAGTTTACACTAGGCCTAGCTACTTCGAAGCCGTTGTTTTTCTAAGCTAGTGCTCTCTCGCTCTTCTAAGAGAGCTTTACGTCTGCTAGGCGATTGGTTGATCACCAGGAGGAGTTTGGGGGAGACAGCCTTTGCTTTCCCTCCTTTTAAACTGGCTTATAGAGCGAGAGTCTGGTATGACACAGGAGAAGTTCTCGGCTTGGGAGTTCCTGCCTCTACCCAGATAGACTTCTCAAACCTCATAGACTCTCCCTGGCGCCTGGCCATGAGACGCTCCAAGATTTTATGGTCGGCTTCAGAGCTAGACCATCTCCTGTTAGGAGTTTTTTCGAGCGTTTGAAGTTTTGCTGTACAATTATGTCATGCATAAACAAGGCTATCAGTGATGGCTCCAATACTCTGACAGCCACGTTCTCTGCAGGAACAAGACTATCAGGGATGGCTCCAATGATCTGGCAGCCACGTTCACTGCAGGAGTACGTAAGAGGCAAGTGCGCTCAATGTGTTCTTTGTCAAGACAAACTTCACGATGAAGTCTACCAGGCTGTCTTGACAGCATTAATGGAAGGCGACTGGATGGTCTCTCTCGACCTTCAGGATGCATACTTCCACATTCCTATACACCCGGATTCCCAACCGTTTCTGAGGTTTGTTTACAGGAATGTGGGGTACCAGTTTCGAGCCCTGTACTTTGGCCTCAGTCCTGCTCCTCTCGTGTTTACGAGGCTCATGAGGAATGTGGCAAAAATCCCTCCATCTATCAGGAATCCGAGCCTCCCTGTACTTGGACGACTGGCTTCTCAGAGCATCGTCCAGTCATCGCTGTCTGCAGGATCTACATTGGACGTTGAGTCTGGCCAGGGAGTTGGGACTTTTGGTCAACCTAGAAAAGTCCCAACTGATCCCATCCCAGACTATTCTATATTTGGGGATGGAGATTCGCAGTCCAGTTTTTCGGGCTTTTCCGTCTGCCACCCGAATAGAACAAGCCCTGCTCAAAGTCCAACTAATGCTGAAAAGAGAACGTTTGTTCAGTCAGGAGTTGGAAGAGTCTCGTAGGGACTCTCTTATCCCTGGAGCAGTTTGTCTCGCTAGGGATACTACACCTTCGGCCTCTCCAGTTCCATCTAGCCTCTCAGTGGAACAAGGACAAGACGTTAGAGACGGTATCAATCCCAGTCTCCGAACCAGTAAAGGCATGCCTGAAATGGTGGGACAGCAATATCAGTCTGAGAAAGGGACTATCCCTAGTAGTCAAGAACCCAAACCACGTGTTGTTCTCAGACGCGTCGGATTTGGGTTGGGGTGCGACCCTGGACGGTCGGGAATGCTCGGGTCTGTGGACCTCAAGTCAGAAGAGCATGCACATCAACGGCAAGGAGCTATTAGCAGTCCACTTGGCCTTGATGAAATTCGAAAGCTTTCTTCGAAACAAAGTGGTAGAGGTCAACTCAGACAACACCACAGCTTTGGCGTACATCTCCAAGCAAGGAGGCACACGCTCCCTCACGCTGTACGAGATCGCAAGGGACCTTCTCATATGGTCAAGAAATCGAGGCATCTCCCTGTTGACGAGATTCATCCAGGGGGACTTGAACGTCTTGGCAGACTGTCTCAGTCGGAGGGGTCAGGTGACACCCACGGAATAGACCCTCCACAAGGACGTGTGCAAGAGTCTTTGGGCGACTTGGGGTCAACCCACCATAGACCTCTTTGCCACCTCGTTGACCAAAAGGTTACCAATCTATTGCTCACCAGTCCCAGATCCAGAAGCAATCCACATAGACGCGTTTCTACTGGATTGGTCTCATCTGGACTTATATGCATTCCCACCATTCAAGACAGTCAACAAGGTACTGCAGAAGTTCGCCTCTCACGAAGGGACAAGGTTGACGTTGGTTGCTCCCCTCTGGCCCGCGAGAGAGTGGTTCACCGAGGTACTTCAATGGCTGGTAGACATTCCAAGAAGTCTTCCTCTAAGGGTAGATCTCTTACGTCAGCCCCACGTAAAGAATGTTCATCAAAGCCTCCCCGCGCTTCGTCTGACTGCCTTCAGACTATCGAGAGACTCTCAAGAGCTCGAGGCTTTTCGAAGGAGGCAGCCAGTGCGATTGCGAGAGCTAGGAGAGCTTCTACCATCAGAGTATACCAGTCGAAGTGGAAAGTCTTTCGAGACTGGTGCAAGTCAGCATCTGTGTCCTCTTCCAGTACCTCTGTAGCCCAAATCGCAGATTTTCTTTTACATCTGAGAAATGTTCGCTCCCTCTCAGCTCCCACGATTAAGGGCTACAGGAGCATGTTGGCTTCGGTCTTTCGTCATAGAGGCTTAGATCTTTCCAACAATAAAGATCTCCAAGATCTCCTTAAGTCTTTCGAGACCTCTAAGGAACGTCGTTTGGCAACTCCTGGATGGAACTTAGACGTGGTCCTAAGGTTCCTCATGTCAGACAGGTTTGAGCCATTACATTCAGCCTCCCTGAAGGATCTCACCCTCAAGACGCTTTTCCTAGTGTGCTTGGCTTCGGCTAAAAGGGTCAGTGAAATTCATGCCTTCAGTAAGAACATCGGCTTTTCTACAGAAAAAGCCACATGTTCACTTCAACTTGGTTTCCTGGCCAAAAAATGAACTGCCTTCTCGTCCTTGGCCTAAGTCTTTTGATATACCTTGCCTGTCAGAGATCGTAGGCAACGAACTTGAAAGAGTGCTGTGTCCAGTTAGAGCTCTTAAGTTCTACTTAGCTCGTACTAAGTCCTTACGAGGGGGATCTGAGGCATTATGGTGCTCAGTTAAGAAACCATCATTGCCTATGTCAAAGAATGCTTTGTCATATTTTATCAGATTTTTAATACGAGAGGCTCATTCTCACTTGAATGAAAAAGACCGATGCTTGCTTAAGGTTAAGACGCACGAAGTAAGAGCTATAGCAACTTCCGTGACCTTTAAGCAAAATAGATCACTGCAAAGTATTATGGATGCGACCGTTTGGAGAAGCAAGTCGGTATTCGCGTAATTTTACTTAAAAGATGTCCAGACTCTTTACGAGGACTGCTACACACTGGGTCCATTCGTTACAGCGAGTGCAGTAGTGGGTAAGGGTTCTACCACTACATTCCCTTAATTCCAATATCCTTTTAATCTGCTCTTGAAATGTTTTTTTAATTGGGTTGTACGGAAGGCTAAGAAGCCTTTCGCATCCTTTTTTGATTTGGCGGGTGGTCAAATGTCATTTCTTGAGAGCGCCCAGATTAGGGGTTTGATGAGGTCCTGTTGTATGGGTTGCAGCCCTTGATACTTCAGCTCCTGGGAGTCTTTCAGCATCCTAAGAGGATCGCTGGGCTTCGTGAGGAAGACAGACTAACAAGGCAGAGTAATCGTCTAAGTCAACTTCCTTACCAGGTACCTATATATATTTGGGTTTTGTTTTGATATAACTGTCAAAAACTCTAAGCATATACGCGGTAAACTTAATTAACTCTGGTCTCTACCCACCACCATGGGTGTGAATCAGCAATTATATATTCACCGGCTAAGTTAAATATTTAAAAATGATATTTTAATTATAAAATAAATTTTTGAATATACTTACCCGGTGAATATATAAATTAAAGGCCCTCCCTTCCTCCCCGATAGAGACCCAGCGGGATGAGAAGAATTGAGGCTTGTTTACATGCATATGCGGTATCTGGCCGATAGTTGGCACTGGTGGGCACACCCGCAACCTTCATAGCGATCGCTCGCGAGTTTTTGTGTTTTTTCTGTCGAGCCGTGACATGAGGAACCTTAGGACCACGTCTAAGTTCCATCCAGGAGTTGCCAAACGACGTTCCTTAGAGGTCTCGAAAGACTTAAGGAGATCTTGGAGATCTTTATTGTTGGAAAGATCTAAGCCTCTATGACGAAAGACCGAAGCCAACATGCTCCTGTAGCCCTTAATCGTGGGAGCTGAGAGGGAGCAAACATTTCTCAGATGTAAAAGAAAATCTGCGATTTGGGCTACAGAGGTACTGGAAGAGGACACAGATGCTGACTTGCACCAGTCTCGAAAGACTTTCCACTTCGACTGGTATACTCTGATGGTAGAAGCTCTCCTAGCTCTCGCAATCGCACTGGCTGCCTCCTTCGAAAAGCCTCGAGCTCTTGAGAGTCTCTCGATAGTCTGAAGGCAGTCAGACGAAGCGCGGGGAGGCTTTGATGAACATTCTTTACGTGGGGCTGACGTAAGAGATCTACCCTTAGAGGAAGACTTCTTGGAATGTCTACCAGCCATTGAAGTACCTCGGTGAACCACTCTCTCGCGGGCCAGAGGGGAGCAACCAACGTCAACCTTGTCCCTTCGTGAGAGGCGAACTTCTGCAGTACCTTGTTGACTATCTTGAATGGTGGGAATGCATATAAGTCCAGATGAGACCAATCCAGTAGAAACGCGTCTATGTGGATTGCTTCTGGATCTGGGACTGGTGAGCAATAGATTGGTAACCTTTTGGTCAACGAGGTGGCAAAGAGGTCTATGGTGGGTTGACCCCAAGTCGCCCAAAGACTCTTGCACACGTCCTTGTGGAGGGTCTATTCCGTGGGTGTCACCTGACCCCTCCGACTGAGACAGTCTGCCAAGACGTTCAAGTCCCCCTGGATGAATCTCGTCAACAGGGAGATGCCTCGATTTCTTGACCATATGAGAAGGTCCCTTGCGATCTCGTACAGCGTGAGGGAGCGTGTGCCTCCTTGCTTGGAGATGTACGCCAAAGCTGTGGTGTTGTCTGAGTTGACCTCTACCACTTTGTTTCGAAGAAAGCTTTCGAATTTCATCAAGGCCAAGTGGACTGCTAATAGCTCCTTGCCGTTGATGTGCATGCTCTTCTGACTTGAGGTCCACAGACCCGAGCATTCCCGACCGTCCAGGGTCGCACCCCAACCCAAATCCGACGCGTCTGAGAACAACACGTGGTTTGGGTTCTTGACTACTAGGGATAGTCCCTTTCTCAGACTGATATTGCTGTCCCACCATTTCAGGCATGCCTTTACTGGTTCGGAGACTGGGATTGATACCGTCTCTAACGTCTTGTCCTTGTTCCAGTGAGAGGCTAGATGGAACTGGAGAGGCCGAAGGTGTAGTATCCCTAGCGAGACAGACTGCTCCAGGGATAAGAGAGTCCCTACGAGACTCTTCCAACTCCTGACTGAACAAACGTTCTCTTTTCAGCATTAGTTGGACTTTGAGCAGGGCTTGTTCTATTCGGGTGGCAGACGGAAAAACCCGAAAAACTGGACTGCGAATCTCCATCCCCAAATATAGAATAGTCTGGGATGGGATCAGTTGGGACTTTTCTAGGTTGACCAAAAGTCCCAACTCCCTGGCCAGACTCAACGTCCAATGTAGATCCTGCAGACAGCGATGACTGGACGATGCTCTGAGAAGCCAGTCGTCCAAGTACAGGGAGGCTCGGATTCCTGATAGATGGAGGGATTTTTGCCACATTCCTCATGAGCCTCGTAAACACGAGAGGAGCAGGACTGAGGCCAAAGTACAGGGCTCGAAACTGGTACCCCACATTCCTGTAAACAAACCTCAGAAACGGTTGGGAATCCGGGTGTATAGGAATGTGGAAGTATGCATCCTGAAGGTCGAGAGAGACCATCCAGTCGCCTTCCATTAATGCTGTCAAGACAGCCTGGTAGACTTCATCGTGAAGTTTGTCTTGACAAAGAACACATTGAGCGCACTTGCCTCTTACGTACTCCTGCAGTGAACGTGGCTGCCAGATCATTGGAGCCATCCCTGATAGTCTTGTTCCTGCAGAGAACGTGGCTGTCAGAGTATTGGAGCCATCCCTGATAGCCTTGTTTATGCATGACATAATTGTACAGCAAAACTTCAAACGCTCGAAAAAACTCCTAACAGGAGATGGTCTAGCTCTGAAGCCGACCATAAAATCTTGGAGCGTCTCATGGCCAGGCGCCAGGGAGAGTCTATGAGGTTTGAGAAGTCTATCTGGGCAGAGGCAGGAACTCCCAAGCCGAGAACTTCTCCCGTGTCATACCAGACTCTCGCTCTATAAGCCAGTTTAAAAGGAGGGAAAGCAAAGGCTGTCTCCCCCAAACTCCTCCTGGTGATCAACCAATCGCCTAGCAAACGTAAAGCTCTCTTAGAAGAGCGAGAGAGCACTAGCTTAGAAAAACAACGGCTTCGAAGTAGCTAGGTCTAGTGTAAACTCTGACGTTTAGGCGAACGAGGAGCAGCAGTTACAAAAAGATCCGGACAAAGATCCTTAAAAATCAGTATGATTTATTTAAAGTCCATAGAGGGCTGAGCAGCTTTAGGCTCCTCTCCGTCTGACAGAGTCCCCAAGGGAATATCAGTAGGAGGGGGAACAGCAACTTCCTCATCTGAAGGAACCTTGTCCGACAATTGTCGTGGTGGCAATGCTTGACAAGCAGAGTCCACACCCAAAGGAGCAACAGTTATTATATATTCACCAGGTAAGTATATTCAAAAGTTTATTTTATAATTAAAATATCATTATTCTGTGTGCTAATTAGCTGTCCTACATCCAAGTCACAATCATAATTCCAAACGTTGTATGCCTCGAGGACAGGTTCATTTTAACGCTGCTCATTCAATTCATTCATACTCAAATAGGGCCCAGTGCATTCATTCACTCTTCCTGTCCGATCGGCTGACGTCCCTTCTGTGTGTGAAGCGTCACCGTGACTGGTTTGCTCAGGTTGGCGCTTTTTCATCGACCTTGTTATAGCAGCGATAGATCGAGATAAGGCATCTGCGTCTATGTTAGTACGCCCAGGAATGTATTAAAATCCTACAATATCAAATTCTAACAATGCTTCTAACCACCTTGCCTGACGACTCAATAAATCTGACTTCCTAAAAATGTATGACAAAGGTTGATGATCAGACTTAAGACAAATCTTATGTCATAAGTGGAAATAGCGATTCCTTTCTAATACCCACTTTATGGCAAGAGCTTCTTTATCAAGTGCTGAGTAACGGGTTTCAGGTCCCTTCAACACCTGTGAGGCGAACGCTACAAGGCGGGAAATCCCTTCATCAATTTGCTCTATTACCCCTCCAATGGTGATATCGCTTGCATCACATTACTAAAAAATCACAATCGAATTTGGGGAAAGACTAAAAAATTATCTTTAGACAAAGTTAGTTTCAATTTCTGAAATGCAAATGCATCATCATGTTCATGTGTCCATTCAAAATTCTCTGTCTTTCTATGTTTATCTAAAGGGCACAAGATTTTCCCAAAATCTTTGATAAGGTGCCTGTAATAAGATGCTAACCCTAAGAATGAACTAACTTGTTTAGGTATTTGCGGACGAGGGTAAGTCCTAATCGCCTCTATTTTGTCTGCCATAGGGCGTACGCCCTTGTTACTGAGTATGTGACCTAGAAATTAAACTTCTGGCTGAAATAGCTGACACTTTACTAAATTGAATAAGATAATTATATCATCTTGATAAATCAACACAGCATTTTCTACTAATCCAGAAAATATGCTCATCATTACACGGGAAAAATACGTGGGCGCGTTCTTCAAACCAAAGGATAAAATATTAAAGGAATATAATGAATCACCTGCGACAAATGCAGTTTTTTCTTTACTCTTGGGATCGATTGCAATTTGGTGATACCCCAATTTAAGATCTAGGGTAGAAAACAACATATTATTTCTGACTTTACATAAAATTTCTTCAATGGATGGTAAAAGGAACAAATCGCCTTTTGTTACACTATTTAACTAATAGTAATCTACAAATATGTGTAAAGCGCCAGACTTTCTCTTTACAACTGCGATAGGAGATCGCCAGGGAGAATCAGAGACCGAGATTATTCCATCCTCTTCCATCTCTGCTAACTGTCTATTTACTTCAGTCTGATATGCAAAGGGTACTCAATAAGGATAAGTTAATAAGTTACAACTGCTGGACTGTCTCATGTATCTATGTGAAAAGGCATAGTCACAATATCCAGGTGGCTCCTCATTCATTACAAATACGTCTTGATATTCTTCCAAAAATTTGTGCAACATTAAAATGATATCTATCAGGTGTTAAACTAAGTCCCAAATTCTTTCAAGCACATGCGCATTCTTATGAGGTACTTTGCTGAATGGAGGCGTTGAACATTAAATTTACATTCCTCTCAACTCAAGCTATTAACGTGGTTTCCCTAAGTAATACTGGTACAGATGCAAAATTATGAAACGACACTTTAATTTTCCCATCCTCAATTTGAACTACCGAGTCCTGCATTAAATTAGTGTCAAAATCTACATGGAGCGTAAGGATGCCAATCCCATTCTTGAACTCTTTGATACACACATTTAATTCTAACACTACAGCAGAAGAGGGATCAATACACATTTCTTGGGAAAGTCGAAGTTCATACTTATCAGAAACATTTTCAACAGGTTCTATTATGGGGGCTACTGATGCAACTGTCCTTCCAATGGGTAGGATGGGATCCCTCCAAGTTACGGTTAATCTCTCAGGAGATGAAAGTACATTTAACCCTAGTAACCAGATCCCGTCAGAACCAAAAACGACATCAGTGCCCGTAATGCCTAACTCGGGGACAACATAGAAATCATGAATAAACTTTTCTTCCCCTAACTCAAAAGACTGAGAACAAAAACTGATATAAAAACCTTTTTCACCCCAAACCCTTGACACATTAAAGGAACCTCATTCTAAACCTGATTTACTGTAATGTGTGATTCAATAATGAGAGAAACAAATGCCCCTGTATCTATCAAACAGTTTTTATAACCTGATGGGAACTTAATTGTGATACAGGCTGCTGGGGCACTGTCTTCGGTCTTCTTCCTATTGGGTCGTCTTTGGCGCTGCTCTCACCGCTCGGGCTTGTCCTTCGGCGGGCGGAGGATGCAATGATGGGGGTGTCCACCATGGGAAGGCATGCAGAAAACCCACTGTGGGTTGAGGGTAGTAGGGTGGTGCTCCAACCATGGGTTTTGATCCTTCTATTGCTAATGGCGATGCCGTTACTACTTGTCAGGGGTTTGAGCCGATTTACATTGACGGTCGTAATGACCCCACTTTCCGCAGTAGAAACACTGCAGCTTCTGTTTTTGCGACTTATTTTTGCCCCATGACCCGAGGTTTTCTTCTTGACACTGACTGCTTCTAGACGATTGACTCGAGGAGAACGACGTTGACTAGGCCTGCTGTTGTTGCTTATGTCCTTCGGAATGGGGTTTTCCTCCCTCCCGTTTGGTGTTTGTACCCGACATCAAGGTTCTGACATTCTCCTTGGCCCTCTCTATGGGCATGGTCTGATACAGTGTGCCCCACGTGTATACAGGAAGTTGGGATTTAATTTTTTTCCTTAACCAAGGATCTTTAATGTCCTCTAAGGCCTCATGGCCATTCAAAAAGTCTTCTAACTCTTCGGCAATTCTTGTGAAAAATTTAAAGAGTGACTCGCCTTGTTTTCTTGTCGGCTCATAGTTACACAAGTGATCGTGTAAACTGGCGGTACTCAGGCCTAATCTTCGTTGCAGGTCCCATCTCAACATTCCCCACGATGTTGGGTTGATGCATTACGGATCTGTCCTCACCTCTCTATGTACATCTCCTCGAATTCTTTGTTTCGCCAGGACAATTTTTTGTCTATCTGTCCAGCATCTTTCTGATGTCGCAGCCTCTATGGTACTTAAACAGGTTCAGTTGAAAGGAATCTGCGTCCTTCTTCCGGTACTAAGTCCTCAAACACGGGTACATGATCTGTCAATGGGGGAAACGTACCGTATTCGCTCGGCCATCCGTCTCTTCTTGGTGCCCACTTGTGATAAGTACCATCTTCGCTTGACTGTCCATCTCTTCTTAGCTGGGATTCGAATCCATCTTCTTCATGTGAAAATAATGTTGTCAAAAACTCCCTGTGGTTCTGGTCCTCCTGTGCCAGCAGTTGTTCCTGGAAAAGTAATTTCTCCTTCGGGCCCTATAAAATGACGTATGTCTCCAATGTTGTCCTGGATAGTGATTATAACATTTTCTGGTTGTTTTTCGGCAGTGCTCATTTTCTAGTCTTTTCACTCCAACTGTTGCATAAGATATCCCACCGCTGCCGCCACTTGTCATCACGTGGCCATGTGGTAATTGTGGCTTAAGACATAAAAATATGGGAAACGAGGATAATGACAGGTGTTACTCTGTATCTTTTTCTACAGTTGGTTATTTAACAAAAATTAATTCACAATCTTATTGAACACATAAATAATCAGTTACGGTAGCGTTGAATTATCTTGAAAATCTTTGTCACAAATTACAAAGTTGAATTCAAAATTCAAAATCTTCTAAGTGCTCCTTAATGGTACATCTAAGTTACAAAGTTCTAAGGTCTAGCATTGGAGAGGGATGCAGCGGGGGTTTAGAAAGTTATTGAAAAAAAAACTACATTCTGCAATGGATGTTGATAAGGCCAGGATCGGCCTCATACAACGGGACGGTACTATCTATCTCTACTAAGACTCCTGATTTTTGGCTATACTTTCTCCTTATGTTTGGCAGGACCCGAATGGGGTACCATGGGTGTCCACTTGGGTTTAGGTTGAGGAGGTGGCTGTCCCAATTCTTCAATGATTTGCACTTCTGCTGCTGTCTCTTCTCCGCCTCCAGCCCTGTGGGGAAAAGGATATGATTCAGCAATATGACAGATCAGCAACACGTGACTGTTGCAGATTGAGCAATTCAGAGCTTCAAATTCACAGATCAACAGTTTTATGCCTGCATTCGTCTCGTTATTGTTTTTTTTTCTTTTTAGTTTACCTAGCTTTACTTTATCTTCTGTGACAGTAGGTTAAGTAAAATTTGGAAATTACATATAAAAATCAGGCTGTACTATACAGTATATCAGTTTAGAGAAATAGGTGTTACTACATGAACATAAGTCGTAGTATGACAATGAAACAATATCCTACAGATTTTGTAGATCTGTGATCAAAGCCTTCAGGAGAATATTGGGAGTTGAATGGCAGTACAGGATTAAAAATGAATCTATAAGAGAGATTACTTGTGTGCCATATGGGGATGAGATCATGGTAAGGGGTAGATGGAGATGGTTTGGCCAAGCTTTTTGCACTCCCCAAGAGAGATTAGTTCACCAAACTTTTAACTGGGCTCCACAAGACACTAGAAGATTTGGATGACCTAGGTCCACATGGCTGGGGACTATGAAATTTTGAAGTAGGTGGTGATGAATGGAGAAGTATTGATTTAAAAGCTCAAGATAGAGACGACTGGCGAAATCTAACCAAGGCTCTTTCCGTCAATAGGCATAGGAGGAGATGATGATGATGGCAAATCAGTAAGAGAGAGATGGATGTTATGTCCAACAGGTTAAATTTTTTTTTTTTTAAATCTCAAAGATTGATATTTTTTGACATAATAGAGTTATGAGAAAATATTAGTTTAAAAAGTATTAGAAGTTCAAATAATGTTACAAATACCTATAGGAAGGTCCATGAAAATTCATCCACAAAGTGGATATGATATAGGTGAATTAGAAAATGTAAATGATGTTGATAGAGAAAAAGCAGTTTGGTTTTATCCTTTATTAAAATTCAGCACAGTATTTTGAAAATAAATGAAATATTTTCTCTTTTTAGGTTCAATTAAAGCCTGTGTGCTCATTGAAAATATTTTGGCATCGTTTGAAATGGAAGAGATTCTGTATGAACTTCGTGAACATTCCTTGGGACTCAATTGTGGAATTTGGGATTATTCTGCGTCATTTGTCAATAAGTTTGGTAAGTATCTATTGAATTTCTGCCAATTCTACTACCTGAATGGTCTTCCTAATCAGGTGGTTGAATCAGTGGAACTTGAAAAGTTCAAACTTGCAGCGAATGTTTTTATGATGAACAGGCTGACATAAGTTTCTCTTCTTTATAGTTTATTTATGAGAGATCTATTTTAATGTTACTGTTCTTAAATTATTTAATTTTAATTTTTCATTACTTCTCTTGTAGTTTGTTTATTTCATTATTTCTTTTCCTCAGTGGGCTATTTTCCCTGTTGGAGCCCTAGCATTCTGCCTTCCCAACTTTAATTGTTCCTTAGCTAGTAATAATAAAGATAATGTCATGTATGAAAACATATTAGAGAAATTTAAAGAAAATTTTTTTACATTACTTAATAGTACCCATGATATGTGATTAAGAATTTATTTTCAGTAGGTAACTGTCAGCATTTAGTTGTTTTTATGTCCTCTAATCATTTTAATGAGACGATGAAACAATTTTAACTTGGGGATCAGAATTTTCTCGGATATTATAATATATGATCATAATTATCCTCTGTTTACCGTATATTTTCTATTTTCTCTGCTGGTGATGTTTCACGTTTAACTCTACTGTATTATTATCCTTAGGCATTTTGTTTTCATGGTCCAAAAGAAAGTTTTTCATTGTTGAAGTGCTACACCATTAGATGTTGAAGAAATATATAAATCATACTACAGTTTATCAATCAGTATTATTATTATTACAAGCTAAGCTACATTTCTAGTTGAAAAAGCAGGATGCTATAGGCTCAAGGGCTCTAACAGGGAAAAATAACCCAGGGAGGAATGGGAATAATAAAATTAATAAACTGCAAGGTAAGCAATGAATAGTTAAAATAAAATATTTTAGGAACAGTAACAGCTTTAAATTAGATCTTTCATATATAGACTATAAATATAGACTATAAAAACTTAAAAAAGAACAAAGGAAGAGAAATAAGATAGAATAGTGTACCCCCAAGCAATACATGGATTTAGAGCAAACAATTAAGAAAGTATCGTGCCATAGATTTTTAGATTAGTGTAAGAAATGTGTAAATCAGCTTATTGGATGAAAAGCACAGTATGATATACAGTATATTTTACTAAAGTAACTGAATCATGCTCAATCCTTTCTCAATTCATGACTCTAAATAGCAGGTTTTGCCTTGAATTAACCCTTTTACCCCCAGGCTATTTGGAACTTTCCAACCCTTAACCCCCAGGGGTTATTTTTTTTCAAGCACATTTTGCAGTATATATTTTTTTAATTGCTCTAACAGCCTTAATTTTCGTCATAGAGAGGTCAGGTTGGTCTCGTTCTCTTGGAAAATGCCTGAAGTTTCTCAAAAAACTATAAAAAATGTGAAAAAAAAAATGTAAATAGCAGTTTTTTGCAAGGACGTATCGGTACGTCCATGGGTGTAAAGAGATGAGTTTTGTGAAATGTACCAGTACGTCCTTTGGGGGTAAAATAGTTAACTTATCTATATGAAGCTTTGTTTTGAATTTTTATCATAGTACCTTGAGATTTTCTATTTTAATGCATTGATAAGGAATGAACACTCTGTTGGAGAATACTGATTGGTTATTTTACAAGCCTTTAAAGTTTAAGCTGTGTACTCTAATACATTTCCAGAGTGTAAACATTATTATTTTTTCAGGGCATAGAAAGGATTTTGTTCTCCCCGATCGAAATAAGTATGTCAACATGCAGCGTAATTTTCTGCGTTCGTACATGAATTTGGTCATTCAGATATGTCATAAACATGGGGCCCATGCAACTGGAGGAATGGCAGCAACAATCCTTGAATCTCGGTAATGTGAAATTTTCTTTCATTCTAAATTTTTACATAAATTCTTACTTGAATCATTCTTTTACTAGTCAAGAAATCAGTATGTCTGTTCATATATTTTGATAAAAGTACTTCAATAAAGTTTCAGTCATTTCATTGTGTTGTAGAACATATTCTTCCTAGGAAAATAAGTCAAAAACTATATTTGAAACTGTAGAAAGAATAAATTGCATGTCACTCCACCTTAATGCTTCAACATCCTTCTATAAGAAAAATGTCTCTAACTAGTCATATTTTTGCTTGGTATTATTTTTACTCCATACACTTCCCAATCTATTATTTGTTTCCTAATTTTTCTACAAAATTAAATCCCTGGCACAAGTTTCTTCCGGAAAACTCTGAAAAAATCTCTACTGTGTAAGCCCTGACCCTCTGGTGATGCTACACATAACATTTACAGTAATAGCATTCTGTAACTTGACAGTGTTGATAGTTACTCAGTTCTCCCAGTTTTGTCATTTATGAATTTCTTTTTGGTCTCTTAAGGTGGCGGTGAGATTTACTCCAGGGAAGGAAAAAATCTCACCCACTTAGGGCTAGGTAGGCACAAGAGAAGGGAAAAGGGTGGTAATGGGAGACTCAGAAATTGGTGAGGCAGCATGACAGGAAGGCCTACCTGTCATATTAGGACACGAATAGTGTTCTAAAGGGTCTGCAGTGATAGGGCACAGAGAGCAAGTCCTCACAACTAGCCATAGCCTACCAAACACTAAGAGGGAAGCCTAGGAATGGTTAAGGAGGCACAAGAGTCTATCTGCAAGCATTAGAAAAGGGGGTAATGCACTCCAATGGGTAAACAAGAAGTAGACACAGGAAACAAGTTTACAAGACCCTTTCCGCCCCGCCAAACATACAGGCTAAGTGGAAAGTGAAAACCGTCACCCTAGGACAACTGTAAAACACTATCCAACTCCCAGAAGGACCTTCACGACTGCAGCTCCCCGCTGAGACAAGGTGAAAGAAGGGGATGGTGCACAAAGGAAAATTACCAGTCATGGCCGCCTGCCAGGTAGGAGCTAACCTAAGTCAGTGCTGATAAAAAACACACAAGTAACACCATAAAGAGGGTTGGGATACCTGAAATCATACCACACTGTAAAAGAATAATGTAAAATATATTCCTACAATAATATGACTAAATAACTAAGCATTTTTGAGCAATTTGAAAACATGATACAATAGCGCCGACCACAGACAATAAAAAGCATGGAAATCAAATAAAAAAAAGGGGTGGGTTTGCAAAATTCTCCAACACACTAGAAAAGGGTACTCAACTTAGTTGATGTGGAAGAAGCTGAAGCATCCATAATTGCTAAAACACTAAAAAGGTTAAGAAAACCGGCAGAAAAAACTCCAAGCGACCGTCAAAGATGGTGCTACAAAAGGGAATGGATCAACAGGAAACATGTTAGTTGTAGCACATTGAGCTTGGGAATTGTAACGTCTCTCTCACCCACTTATTCCTACCCTATCCCTTATCCTTCGAGACAAGGTTAACTCAATTCGGGGAAGGATAACCATGGCTTGTTATTAACACGTTCCTGTTATATACATGATATCTCTTGGGATGTTCGCTCAGAGGCTAGGACTCTGGTGATACCTGTGAGGTAAAATTTCTCTGGTATATCACTCACAGAAATATCCCAAGTAGAAGCTGCGAATGAGGAACTTCCATCAGAACAACATGCCGCGAGCCCTAAAATGATTTATAGTAGGGGTATCATTTAAGACCCAGCTTCATTAAGAGGAATGGAGGACATAGTTCTACTTTTAACTTACTTTAAGGGTTGCTTTTCTGGTCCTGTACAGCATGGGGGCCCCTACTTAGTACAGTTCCTTCTTTGGATAGTACTGTACTCATAGGTAATCATGACCGTTTATACTCAGTGATGTCTTGACTCTTCTGGGAGAACATCTGAAATATTCCTCTTCATAGACCTCTTTGGCAGGCTCTCTTGATGAGGTAGTTGTAATTACTGCCCTTAGGTCATTATACGTAAGTGGTTCTTTCCTAGAGTCTTGTAGCCTTTCTAGGTTAGGAAGAAAGTACCGAAGTCTTGTTTTAACTCATGACCAAAAAAACAGAAGGGCAACTTTCAACTTCTCAATGAGTAAATCCTCATAGCATTATGTCCCTCCAGGGACATTGAAAGTCCAGTTTCTTCTGCCCAGGAAGGAGTTCTGAGTTCTGCGTAAATATTATGACGCTAAACACTACTCGTACCATGGATACTAAGGTAGACCTTGTTTCTCAGGATGGTTGACATCTTCCCAGAGAAAAGGTTCTGTCATCAATCCTGGTTTGGAAAGAATAATTTCTGCATGGAACAGATAAAAGCTGTCAGCTCATTGACAGATATCTGGTCATCACTAGATGTGGTTTGCTCCCTACCATGGTAGGGTAGAGAGGATCCCTGTTTCATAGACTAGTCATCCATTCACAATTTTGATTTCTGACAAGGGTATGTGTTACAAATCACAGCTTCATCTCAAAAGGTAAACTCTTAACAATCTTTCTAGAGGATAAATTGTCAAGGATTGTTGTTGGTACCTCAGTTCGGGTAACCAATAGTTCAGCAATAAACAAAATGAACAGCTATGCTAGAAATTGTCATGACTCTTTTTGTAGTAACTTCAATAGAGGGATCTGTGTATTAAGTCTAGTGTCGATTCTTGTTAGCCATCAGTGGCAGGCATGGTTACAGTACTAGTCATGGGAGTTGCTTGTAGACATGTTAGGGCCATTGCTCTCCTATTACTATTCCTACTTTGTCCAGAAATTTTGTCAGAGGACTGGGGCCATACTGAAGGATCTCTTTAGTTGCCTTCAGAATTTTGCATGCAATAGTAGTGTCTGGCTCGGCTAACCACTGCTATTTTTGTAGAAGTCGATGGGTAGGCATTCGAAAAAGTCGTCACCTTTTAGTGACCACGATGTGATTTTCTTTGACCTGAAGATAGTTTCCTCCCTAAAGAACCTCTTCTGGGTTGTGCATTAAAAGAAGAGACAGGTGGACGGAGGCAGTGGGAGTGATTTTGTCGGGAGAGTTGGTGATGTCAGACATCTTGGGTCATTCCGGGTTCACCAATTTGTTGGTTAGGGTTTAAACAAAAATGTTGGCTGGTATCAACTCATTTATCATCACAGAATTTTGTCATTAAACCACTCCTATCAAGCAGAAAGATAAGAAATATATTCACCTGAAAAGGTGCACTTTTACAATTCAGGTGTGTTTCTGCACACCAGCTAAATGCTTGGAATATATTTTATTTACAGGTACAAAACCATTTTAATCATTTGAATTGAAAGCACACCATACTGTATTCATTATTAGAGGTTAGTTTCAGTTTTAAAGATAAAGTACTGTCATTCCTAAAATACTGTAGCAAAAATGTCTTCAAATGGCCCAGGGAACAATAATATAAATAGGCATCACCTCTCATTTTGGTTCTGGGCAAAGGGACCCAACATGCAATATATACTTCAAGTAAGAATTCTGTTTCAATGCATTGAACTACAAAGGCTAGGAAATAATTGAAGATCATGATGAGATTATGAAAATAAAAATGAAAGTCTTATATAGAATTAATTCATTTTATAAAGTTAACAATAAAGCTAATATGCATCTAATCATTAAATTATGGACAAAAATATAACAAGAATAAGATTGAAACTCACACATAGCAAGTCTCAGAGTTTGGCAGCATACAACACCAGTTACAAGTCCTCCATCTCCTCTCTTCGGGAGGCATTGAGTGGTGTTTTGAGAGGAGAGGCTCGTGTCCCGTGAGGGCTCTTTGGCTATCTGGAAAGGACCCTACACCTCAGGCCTGAGTGTTGGAGACTTTTCATTAGTACTGGCAGATGCAGGAAAAAAAGTTTCAAGGAACACCGTCTCTTTCTGGCTTTGTGAGACGATCCATAGAGCTTGCGCCTCGACTGATGAGAGTGTCGAGAGGCTAACCAGGACTAGATCTCGCAAAGTCAAGGGTATTGTCCTCACACGCACTTCTAAGAAGCTGTTAGTCGGCCAGGTATTCAAGGCAGGTGTCTGGAATAGGCAGACAACCTTCATGGCTTTTTATTTGCAAAAGTATAACCACAAATTTCTTGATACTTTTATGCTTGGGCCTGTGGTTGTTGCTCAAGCCATTATGTAGTGAGCTCAGCTCCCATATGGGACAAGAATACATCTTGTCAATTATGAATAGTCTCCGACTGAAAAGGGGGTGAGGCTTCTTGCCCCTCATCTGAACCAGCCTGATAACTCCTCGTTATCCTTTTTCAACAACTAATTCCAGCTCGCTCTAAAGAAGTCTCTCTAGTGTTATCTTGCTTGATGGTACACTCGCACACATAGTTCTCTTATTTCTCTTCCTCTTGTTTTTATTTAAGTTTTTGTATTTTATATATGAAAGTGATTATAATAATGATAATGATAATAGGACTCAAGTTTGCATCATCATTATCATCATCTCCTCCTACGCCTATTAACTCAAAGAGCCTCAGTTAGATTTCGCCTGTAGTCTCTATCTTGAGCTTTTGATTTTAAATCAATACTTCTCCATTCATCATCTCTTACTTCACGCTTCATAGTTCTCAACCATGTTGGCCTGGGTCTTCTAACTCCTCTAGTACCTTGTGGAGCCCACTTAAAAGTTTGGTGAACTAATCTCTCTTGGGAGAGTGCGAAGAGCATGCCCAAACCATCTCCATCTACTCCTCACCATGATCTCATCCACGTATGGCACTCAAGTAATCTCTTTTGTAGGTTCATTTATAATCTGGTCTTACCAATTAACTCCCAATATTGTTCTGAGGGTTTTGTTCTCAAATCTACAAAATATATTGGATATTGATTCATTGTCATACCACGACTCATGTTCATACAGTAACACCGACCTCATTAAACTGATATATAACCTGATTTTTATATGAAATTTCAAGCAATTTAATTTCCAATTCTATTATTTGTTTCCTAATTTTTCTACAAAATTAAATCCCTGGCACAAGTTTCTTCCGGAAAAGTCTGAAAAAATCTCTACTGTGTAAGCCCTGACCCTCTGGTGATGCTACACATAACATTTACAGTAATAGCATTCTGTAACTTGACAGTGTTGATAGTTACTCAGTTCTCCCAGTTTTGTCATTTATGAATTTCTTTTTGGTCTCTTAAGGTGGCGGTGAGATTTACTCCAGGGAAGGAAAAAATCTCACCCACTTAGGGCTAGGTAGGCACAAGAGAAGGGAAAAGGGTGGTAATGGGAGACTCAGAAATTGGTGAGGCAGCATGACAGGAAGGCCTACCTGTCATATTAGGACACGAATAGTGTTCTAAAGGGTCTGCAGTGATAGGGCACAGAGAGCAAGTCCTCACAACTAGCCATAGCCTACCAAACACTAAGAGGGAAGCCTAGGAATGGTTAAGGAGGCACAAGAGTCTATCTGCAAGCATTAGAAAAGGGGGTAATGCACTCCAATGGGTAAACAAGAAGTAGACACAGGAAACAAGTTTACAAGACCTGTGCCGCCCCGCCAAACATACAGGCTAAGTGGAAAGTGAAAACCGTCACCCTAGGACAACTGTAAAACACTATCCAACTCCCAGAAGGACCTTCACGACTGCAGCTCCCCGCTGAGACAAGGTGAAAGAAGGGGATGGTGCACAAAGGAAAATTACCAGTCATGGCCGCCTGCCAGGTAGGAGCTAACCTAAGTCAGTGCTGATAAAAAACACACAAGTAACACCATAAAGAGGGTTGGGATACCTGAAATCATACCACACTGTAAAAGAATAATGTAAAATATATTCCTACAATAATATGACTAAATAACTAAGCATTTTTGAGCAATTTGGAAACATGATACAATAGCGCCGACCATAGACAATAAAAAGCATGGAAATCAAATAAAAAAAAGGGGTGGGTTTGCAAAATTCTCCAACACACTAGAAAAGGGTACTCAACTTAGTTGATGTGGAAGAAGCTGAAGCATCCATAATTGCTAAAACACTAAAAAGGTTAAGAAAACCGGCAGAAAAAACTCCAAGCGACCGTCAAAGATGGTGCTACAAAAGGGAATGGATCAACAGGAAACATGTTAGTTGTAGCACATTGAGCTTGGGAATTGTAACGTCTCTCTCACCCACTTATTCCTACCCTATCCCTTATCCTTCGAGACAAGGTTAACTCAATTCGGGGAAGGATAACCATGGCTTGTTATTAACACGTTCCTGTTATATACATGATATCTCTTGGGATGTTCGCTCAGAGGCTAGGACTCTGGTGATACCTGTGAGGTAAAATTTCTCTGGTATATCACTCACAGAAATATCCCAAGTAGAAGCTGCGAATGAGGAACTTCCATCAGAACAACATGCCGCGAGCCCTAAAATGATTTATAGTAGGGGTATCATTTAAGACCCAGCTTCATTAAGAGGAATGGAGGACATAGTTCTACTTTTAACTTACTTTAAGGGTTGCTTTTCTGGTCCTGTACAGCATGGGGGCCCCTACTTAGTACAGTTCCTTCTTTGGATAGTACTGTACTCATAGGTAATCATGACCGTTTATACTCAGTGATGTCTTGACTCTTCTGGGAGAACATCTGAAATATTCCTCTTCATAGACCTCTTTGGCAGGCTCTCTTGATGAGGTAGTTGTAATTACTGCCCTTAGGTCATTATACGTAAGTGGTTCTTTCCTAGAGTCTTGTAGCCTTTCTAGGTTAGGAAGAAAGTACCGAAGTCTTGTTTTAACTCATGACCAAAAAAACAGAAGGGCAACTTTCAACTTCTCAATGAGTAAATCCTCATAGCATTATGTCCCTCCAGGGACATTGAAAGTCCAGTTTCTTCTGCCCAGGAAGGAGTTCTGATTTCTGCGTAAATATTATGACGCTAAACACTACTCGTACCATGGATACTAAGGTAGACCTTGTTTCTCAGGATGGTTGACATCTTCCCAGAGAAAAGGTTCTGTCATCAATCCTGGTTTGGAAAGAATAATTTCTGCATGGAACAGATAAAAGCTGTCAGCTCATTGACAGATATCTGGTCATCACCAGATGTGGTTTGCTCCCTACCATGGTAGGGTAGAGAGGATCCCTGTTTCATAGACTAGTCATCCATTCACAATTTTGATTTCTGACAAGGGTATGTGTTACAAATCACAGCTTCATCTCAAAAGGTAAACTCTTAACAATCTTTCTAGAGGATAAATTGTCAAGGATTGTTGTTGGTACCTCAGTTCGGGTAACCAATAGTTCAGCAATAAACAAAATGAACAGCTATGCTAGAAATTGTCATGACTCTTTTTGTAGTAACTTCAATAGAGGGATCTGTGTATTAAGTCCAGCGTCGATTCTTGTTAGCCATCAGTGGCAGGCATGGTTACAGTACTAGTCATGGGAGTTGCTTGTAGACATGTTAGGGCCATTGCTCTCCTATTACTATTCCTACTTTGTCCAGAAATTTTGTCAGAGGACTGGGGCCATACTGAAGGATCTCTTTAGTTGCCTTCAGAATTTTGCATGCAATAGTAGTGTCTGGCTCGGCTAACCACTGCTATTTTTGTAGAAGTCGATGGGTAGGCATTCGAAAAAGTCGTCACCTTTTAGTGACCACGATGTGATTTTCTTTGACCTGAAGATAGTTTCCTCCCTAAAGAACCTCTTCTGGGTTGTGCATTAAAAGAAGAGACAGGTGGACGGAGGCAGTGGGAGTGATTTTGTCGGGAGAGTTGGTGATGTCAGACATCTTGGGTCATTCCGGGTTCACCAATTTGTTGGTTAGGGTTTAAACAACAATGTTGGCTGGTATCAACTCATTTATCATCACAGAATTTTGTCATTAAACCACTCCTATCAAGCAGAAAGATAAGAAATATATTCACCTGAAAAGGTGCACTTTTACAATTCAGGTGTGTTTCTGCACACCAGCTAAATGCTTGGAATATATTTTATTTACAGGTACAAAACCATTTTAATCATTTGAATTGAAAGCACACCATACTGTATTCATTATTAGAGGTTAGTTTCAGTTTTAAAGATAAAGTACTGTCATTCCTAAAATACTGTAGCAAAAATGTCTTCAAATGGCCCAGGGAACAATAATATAAATAGGCATCACCTCTCGTTTTGGTTCTGGGCAAAGGGACCCAACATGCAATATATACTTCAAGTAAGAATTCTGTTTCAATGCATTGAACTACAAAGGCTAGGAAATAATTGAAGATCATGATGAGATTATGAAAATAAAAATGAAAGTCTTATATAGAATTAATTCATTTTATAAAGTTAACAATAAAGCTAATATGCATCTAATCATTAAATTATGGACAAAAATGTAACAAGAATAAGATTGAAACTCACACATAGCAAGTCTCAGAGTTTGGCAGCATACAACACCAGTTACAAGTCCTCCATCTCCTCTCTTCGGGAGGCATTGAGTGGTGTTTTGAGAGGAGAGGCTCGTGTCCCGTGAGGGCTCTTTGGCTATCTGGAAAGGACCCTACACCTCAGGCCTGAGTGTTGGAGACTTTTCATTAGTACTGGCAGATGCAGGAAAAAAAGTTTCAAGGAACACCGTCTCTTTCTGGCTTTGTGAGACGATCCATAGAGCTTGCGCCTCGACTGATGAGAGAGTCGAGAGGCTAACCAGGACTAGATCTCGCAAAGTCAAGGGTATTGTCCTCACACGCACTTCTAAGAAGCTGTTAGTCGGCCAGGTATTCAAGGCAGGTGTCTGGAATAGGCAGACAACCTTCATGGCTTTTTATTTGCAAAAGTATAACCACAAATTTCTTGATACTTTTATGCTTGGGCCTGTGGTTGTTGCTCAAGCCATTATGTAGTGAGCTCAGCTCCCATATGGGACAAGAATACATCTTGTCAATTATGAATAGTCTCCGACTGAAAAGGGGGTGAGGCTTCTTGCCCCTCATCTGAACCAGCCTGATAACTCCTCGTTATCCTTTTTCAACAACTAATTCCAGCTCGCTCTAAAGAAGTCTCTCTAGTGTTATCTTGCTTGATGGTACACTCGCACACATAGTTCTCTTATTTCTCTTCCTCTTGTTTTTATTTAAGTTTTTGTATTTTATATATGAAAGTGATTATAATAATGATAATGATAATAGGACTCAAGTTTGCATCATCATTATCATCATCTCCTCCTACGCCTATTGACTCAAAGAGCCTCAGTTAGATTTCGCCTGTAGTCTCTATCTTGAGCTTTTGATTTTAAATCAATACTTCTCCATTCATCATCTCTTACTTCACGCTTCATAGTTCTCAACCATGTTGGCCTGGGTCTTCTAACTCCTCTAGTACCTTGTGGAGCCCACTTAAAAGTTTGGTGAACTAATCTCTCTTGGGAGAGTGCAAAGAGCATGCCCAAACCATCTCCATCTACTCCTCACCATGATCTCATCCACGTATGGCACTCAAGTAATCTCTTTGTAGGTTCATTTCTAATCTGGTCTTACCAATTAACTCCCAATATTGTTCTGAGGGTTTTGTTCTCAAATCTACAAAATATATTGGATATTGATTCATTGTCATACCACGACTCATGTTCATACAGTAACACCGACCTCATTAGACTGATATATAACCTGATTTTTATATGAAATTTCAAGCAATTTAATTTCCAATTGTTCCGTAACCGAAATACAAACCACGCTATTTACAAAGGGTATTACTTTTTAGCGTAGTTGAAATAGCGAGCCATTAGAATTTAACGAGGGTGTATTACCCCCGCGCTAGTTAGCGGGGGGGTAGGGGAGTGGTAGCTAGCTACCCCTCCTCCCCCTCACACACAGGTGAATACTCACTTTCACTTTTGGCTCGGACTGTGACAGACGTCTCTGTCTTGGTCCTCGCTTGGCAGCCATTGTCTGTTTTGTCTTTACTTAATCGCTTACTTTTCATTTACTCAATATATATGTAACATGTTTTCATGTTTGTATATATATTTGAGTATAGAAATAAGTAAGTTTCCTTTTCAGATGTGTGTGTGTAGTGTACGATATCTACGTGGAGGCCTCGGCAGTTAGGCCACCACGTCGTATTTTTATGGGTGGCTATCGAGTTTGACTTATGTCTCTCTCTCTCTCTCTCTCTTGAGGTCGTTCACCCTTTTACTACGTGTTACTACGCCCTTGTAGCCTAGCTTCCTTTCTGTGTGGGGGGTTGCTACTCCGTACGTTTGTCTCAATTAGTTATGAATCTAATTGTAGTTGTTTTTTATTTTTCAGCTTGTAGAACGATTCCTTTCGGGGTTTTTGTTCTTTCTTTAGTGTTCATTCATTTTTAAATTACATAATTACATAGTTACATAATTATAATTGTTATAATTCTGTTTTGGTTACAGCTCTCCTTCCGCGAGTGTAAGTGGTTATGAGGGCACGTGCCTGTTGTGTAATTCTTGTTCCTTTCCTTCGGGATTCCTCTTCGGAGCCTTCCCGGGGGAATGAATGTTTATTAATATTATTTGTTTTATTTTTTTACAGTTACCGATCTAGTTCGTTTCTGTAATATAGCAACGGTGTGAGCTGTCTGGTTGAGTCCTGGGGATTCGGCTGTTGCTGCCTCCCCCCTTGTATTTTCGTCAGGGGCGTATCTCCTTCTACTGGTAGTACTCCCGTGACGACGGACAGCTCTCCAGTTCATTTTAGAACACTCAGGAGGCTTGCCTCCTTGGGCGGATAACTTTCCTTCCGAGGGAAGTTTTTCCTGTCCAGGCTTGAGTTTTTCCCCTTTTTGGGGGGTTCTTCTCTTGCCTTTTTTTCGTGCGACTATGCTCTTGGTGCTGAGCGGTCGCACCTGCAGTTTCGCTCAAGGGGCTGGGCAACTGCAGGAGCTCCTCTTCGGAGGATTGCTCCTTTTAGGTCACTGGCTGACCAGTCTCTTCCACGAAGTTTTTCTCTTTCGTCCGCGAGAGAGTACACTCATAGAGACTCCTCTTCGGAGGTTTCTTCTGTTGCTGTTGCTGTTGGCCTCCCTCGCCATAAGACCCTCCGTCCGCCTCGTCGTAAGGGCCTCTCATCTCCCTATAAGGGTGCTTGAGGCACCTTTTTGGATCTCCGTTTGCAGCCTACAACTCCCTTTTCTCAATCTTCCGCCTTGGTGCAAATGGACAGCAGTCTGATCTCGTCTTCCGACGGGCAACGGTCTTCCCGACGGACAACGGTCTTCCCGACGGACAGTGGTCTTCCGACGGACATCAGTCTCCCGGCGGACAACGATCCCTTCGGGGCAAAGGGTTGCCCCCACGGGGGTTCTTCCCTTGCGTGTCAGGGTTTCCCTGCGCGCCCTTCTGCTCATCAGCGCTCTCCTGTTCGTCAGCGCTTTCAAAACGATCTTCCCTGCGGTTCCTGTTGGTTCCTGTTACGCGCCCTGTGCGCCCACGTTCGCCCTAGCGATCTAGAACTTCGGTTCAGGTCAGGGTCAAGTACTCTTCTTCTTTGCGCAGGCTTCCACGCGTAGCCTTCTGCTCGTCAGCGATCATCAGCTCGTCAGCGATCATCAGCTCGCCAGCGATCATCAGCTCGTCAGCGATCGTCAGCCCGCCAGCGATCATCAGCTCGCCAGCGATCTCCGGATCGCCCACGTGTGTTACAGCCGGCACGCCAACGTTCTCCAACACTTCTGAAGGAACATGGTTCGCCAGCTACTAGCTCACCTGCGCATGCTGATCGCCATCGCGCGACCCTCAAACTGCGGATGCTGATCGCCATCGCGCGACCCTCAACTGCGGATGCTGATCGCCATCGCGCGACCCTCAACTGCGGATGCTGATCGCCATCGCGCGACCCTCAACTGCGGATGCTGATCGCCATCGCGCGACCCTCAACTGCGGATGCTGATCGCCATCGCGCGACCCTCAACTGCGGATGCTGATCGCCATCGCGCGACCCTCAACTGCGGATGCTGATCGCCATCGCGCGACCCTCAACTGCGGATGCTGATCGCCATCGCGCGACCCTCAACTGCGGATGCTGATCGCCATCGCGCGACCCTCACCTGCGGATGCTGATCGCCATCGCACGACCCTCATCTGGGGTTGCTGATCGCCATCGCGCGACCACACACCTGCGGATGCTGATCACCATCGCTGAACCCTGCGCATGCTGATCACCATCGCGCGACCCTCAACTGCGTATGCTGTTCGCCATCACGCGATCGCCCACCTGCAGATGCTGTTCGCCATCGCGCGACCACCAACCTGCGCATGCTGATCGCCATCGCACGACCCTGGCATGCTGATCACCATCACGCGACCCTGGCATGCTGATCACCATCACGCGACCCTGCGCATACTGATCACCATCGCGCGACCCGGTGCATGCTGACCACTGCTCGCGATCGCTCACCTTCGCATACTGCTCGCCAACGCACGATCGCTCACCTGCGCATACTGCTCGACCATCGCGTCGGCATAACACAACGCGCCATCGCCAACCTGCACGTTAACGCTCACCAGCTCACCACCGATCGCTTGTTGATCCATATCGCCAGCGGTCCTCCTCGCCATCGCGCTAACGCTTGCGTTCGCCGCCTCGGACTCGCTCTCATCCACCTGCCCACCCTCACGACCGTTCGCCTGCGCGACCGTTTGCCTGCGCGACCGTTCGCCCGTGCGACTGCGCGACCGCTCGCCCGCGCGACCGCTCGCCCGCGCGACCGCTCGCCCGTGCAACCGCGCGACCACTCGCCTGCGCACCCACGTGCCTGCACGTCTACGCTCATGCTCTCCAATGTTCGCCCACGCGCGAACCAACGGTTTTTTTTCCATCGCGCAGACGGATGGTGTTCCGTCGCGCGAACCTACAGTGTTTCTTCGCACAAATGTCAGCTTATTTCTTTCAGTATCCATTGCTCGTCTATGGGTTATCGCTCGTCGACCACCAGGAATTCCCGTCGCGCGAGCTCCAGGGCAATTGCGACCACGATTCCCAATGGGGTTTTTGCAGCATGACCAGCCTGGCGAGTTCTTCTGGAGCATATTTCCAGAACACTGCCTCACCCCGTAAACACAGAGCATGGCACTTGCAAGAATAGGAGAAACTTAAGGGAGATCTGAGCAACACTCCTCTATTCCTGAACCTGGGTTAGCCCTTCCCCGTCATTCCCTGGAAGGATTTTTGGCGGGGGGGACTTTCCGTTCGAGATTTCTCCATCGGACAAGGGGTGACTGCTTACCTCTTCCTCTGGGAGCTTACCAGGTTCTTTCCCTCCTCGGTTACGGCCCGAGGTTTGGTTCAAGGAAGCTACAGGAAGATCAAGGGTTACTTTCCTCCTCTCAAGCTCAGGCACCTTGGCCTTTCGTCGTTAAGTATCTAACTTGCGGACAAGCTCGATGTTGTACCATCTGGACGCGCTGAATGAGGGCTTCCTTCGGGTGTCTCATCTGTGGAGGTCGACGACCTCAGACACCTTTCCATCCTTGAGAAGAGTTTGTTTGTGCCCAAGGACAGAGACTTAGACAGCTGCTGTGCGGAGTAAATCGACTTCCGGTTTCACTCCTCCAAGACGCTTTCTTCCAGACTCTGCAGGGCTCCAGCGCCCTTTTCTTTCAACCACGTCGGCCTAAGTTATCGGCTACGACAACTGGGACAAGGTGTCCAATTGCAGTTTTCCTCCTGTCAGGAACAGATGGCACGGGAGACTCCCCCGGGGGGGCATAGTCCTAAAAGGAGTTCACGAACTCTAGGATTGCAGGTTTTTCGCTGGGAGGATGCTTAAGGTTACTCATCCGAATGACAGCTTCCCGATGCCCATTCCCGCACAATCTCTGTGAGTAGCCAAGGATATCGCGCCTGCCGTCTCTGTCAGCGAATTCAGTGTCTCTGAACCTCTATGCCATAGCGTCAGCAGAGTTGCCCGGTTGGGCAGAATGATCCATACCTTAGGCGAAGGTCTTCCTTAGGATCATCGACGGCTTCACCCCCGGCCCCCTCAGTCGATCCTTTCTTGTAAGGAAGGATCTGAGAGGGGATGTCCATAGTCGACCTCTCAGCCCTGATCAAGTTTGTCGAACAAACTTCGGCCAGCGTAGACCAGCAGAATCAATCAGACTGGTAACGAGGCGACAGGGCTCCCTAAACCCTGGATCGGAAGGACGGGTACTTTCAGTTTCCATTCCATCCATCTTCCAGGGTGCTCGTCGAATTCAGCCTAGACTGCAAGTATTCCTGCTTATGATGCAGTGTGGCTATCCCGCCGTGGCATAGCAGGTTTGTTTCCCCAGAGAACTCTCCCTGCCTTCCTCTTGGCCGCTCAGGTGCAGGCTTCCGCCTCCTCTGCTGTTTGGAGGGCTGGTCAACTCCGGTAGGCTCGGGTTTCGACCTTCTTCAGCGCCGGGACAAGCTTCCGGATGCTTACCATGAGTGTGGGCTCATGGTATTTTGCTTGGAGCCTTCTCTTCCTCTGCCTCAACATCTGGAGTATCTGGCCATGATATTGAGTCAACCGCCTTACCACATTGGAAACCCCGCTTCTCGTCCGTCCAACGAGGTTAAGCAACGTCGGTACTTGGATGGGTGACTACCTGGGGACACCAGATTCTGTTACCACATCCTCCGAGCCTTCCTTTCGGTTGACTGTGGCAAGACTGAGGAGTCGCAGTACCTGTTCTCAGTCAAGCAGAGTTTTCAGCCCTACCTTTCCTAGTTCTTCTTTCCTCATTGACCCGTCTATAGTCCGAACGGTCGCCTCAGGATAAGTTCCATGTGGGGCGATCCAAGTTCCGGTGGCTTCAGGCAATGTTTAACCGGACTCCCTGGTCCTATGGGACCAGCGGAACTATTAAACCTGCAATGGGTGTTGACCTATGGAGCCTCTTGATGGTAGTGGATATTCTCGTCCTTTCCCCACATTCTTGATGCGGTTCTCGGACTCGTCAAAGGAGGGGGGGGGGGGGGGGCATGTTCCGGTCCAGGCCTATGGTCAAGATCTGAAGGATACCTCTCCATCATTCAGGCAGGCTTAGGGGCCTTAGTCTGGCCCCTCTTCAGATCCTACAGCTCCTGCCGAGTCGCCCCGTTGCACGTCGACTTCATTCTAACCAGCAGGGGACGCATTTTCACACCTTCACATCTTGCAGTAGAGATACCGGGATGATTGAGATTCTCTCAATACCACCATCGGCTCTCTCATTCCAGGCAGGGGAATGTTTCTCCCAGACTATCCGAGCAGAGCCTCATAGAGAGAGTGTACCTAGGGGTCTTTGACCTTGGGTAACCAGCAAGTGCTGGTCTGGGGGACCTGATCGCGACAGCTTGGAACCTCAAGCTTCCGCTAGTCTTCCCCCCAGTCTCAGACCCCGAGACTCTGGCAAGATGCATTCCGGTGATGGTGGGACAACTCCTTTTTGTCTGCGGACAATGGGTCTCAACAAGACCAGGTTGTCTGTTAACCTTTCAATGGGAGAGCTCCACTGGGACTTTACGCAGAACGGTTTCTGGACCCTCTGCTTCCCCTGACGGAACTCCTGGGAGAGCTTCTCCCACGGCGCAGACTACTCAAGCAACCACACTGCGACATCTCTCCCGAACCGGGGCGTCGCTTCGGCTTCATGCCTGGAGACACTACGCTTCCTTCTCAAGAAGAGACAACCCGCTACAGTCGCGGTACGCAGGTCGCGTCATCTGCGATAGTCATCCACAGGGGTCTCCCAGGCAAAGTGAAGAGTCTAAGGTGGTTAGTGCCGTGGGAGATATACCTTTTCCCTTGAGGCCTCTTCTCCAGCAATAACGGTCTTATTGCCTTTCGGGGGGAGGAAACTCCTTTCCGCTCTCGGCAATGAAGCCTGTTGCTCAGCCTTTCCCTGACCTTCAGGCTTAAAGGAATAACTTTTTCCTGCCCGCTGGATCTATCCTCGCTCATGCGAAGCTAGGATCGTCCCTGCCCTAGTCGGAGGAAGACCTCCAACTTGGAGCATGGCTCGGACTTTTAGTCCTTTAAGAGATCTTCTCAAGACCCTTTTACGACAGGCCTCGGATTGTATTCCGCCTTGGGTCTTCTGCTCACTCTGGCCACGGCCAGTGTGTAAGCAATCTTCTTGGTCTCTTACTACTCCCCCCTTTCTAAGGAAGAGGGGAAGGCAACATTCAGGCTCGCTCCTGAGTTGTTGGCTAGACTCAGAATCTGAGGGTCCCGGCCCTTCGGTCCGATTCATTCAAGATTTCGAGTCTCCATTCTGTGTCTGATGTCCCAAGACCTTCTCTTTCTTGCCAGTAAGGAATCGAGAGGTTAGCGCTGGGAACAGCTGCAGTTTGTCCTCAGTTACAGCCGATTTGGGAACACAAGGAGGACATAGGGGGAGAGTCACCAGTATACCTCTTCAGCCCGGACTCAAGGACATTCATCTCGACCTGTCTTCAGACCCTCCCCCATCACGTCGCCCTACAGCACGATGTTGGATACATCACAACGTCCCTCGCCTTCGAGTAATACTACTCTGTGACGCAGGTGCTACAAGCTGGAGTCTGGAAGCGTCTGATGACCTTCGCAGCCCACTTCCTGCAGGGCGTGACCCACAGGAGTCTCGATACGTTTTCTATCGCTCTGTGATGGCTACACAACAGCTGGTCTAACCTCAGGCTCCTTTATGGACAGGTAGCAGAAGGTTGAGGGCATTGTTATCAGGTTTTAGTCTGCATGAACGAAAGAAGTATGTCTGGCCCTTTCTTCTTTCTTCATCATCCCCTCTACGGGGAAGCAGCATCCTGGTCTCTGCATAGCTGACCTCGAACCTCTGCAGGTAAACCATGCTTCCTTGTGTTCCGAGTATTGAGTCAATACTGTCGCGTCCCCCATACCCTGACGAGGTGGTATTGGGAACGTCCTAACCCAGAGTTCCTTCTGGAACTCCAGGTCAACTGCCTAGGACGGGTCACACTTCTTCCTTCACACACAAGCTTACGTAGGCCGCATGGTTCCTTGCGGAGCAAGGAACTTGTGAGGTGCAGGGACTCCTTTTCTCGAGTGCGACTCACTCGGATTCTGAGTCCCCGGGTAAAGCCAAAGCCAGTATGGCTGGGGACTTTCCACCCTTCCTAAGGGATAAGTCACCCTTTGTAAATAGCGTGGTTTGTATTTCGGTTACGGAACAAATGACAAATTCGAAGATAATTTGTATTTTTCCTAACCATACAAACCTTAGCTATTTACACATATTTACCCGCCAGCCCTGTCCCCCAAGACAAGTCCTACCTCTAAGTGAAAGTGAGTATTCACCTGTGTGTGAGGGGGAGGAGGGGTAGCTAGCCACCACTCCCCTACCCCCCCCCCGCTAACTAGCGCGGGGGTAATACACCCTCGTTAAATTCTAATGGCTCGCCATTTCAACTACGCTAAAAAGTAATACCCTTTGTAAATAGCTAAGGTTTGTATGGTTAGGAAAAATACAAATTATCTTCGAATTTGTCATGTTTTACTTAACCTAGCCATTGTCAAAATTGCTTTTTTCAATCTTTCATTGAACTCCAATTCTAAAGACCCTGTATTAGAGATCATAGTTTCTAAATATTTAAATGATTCTACCTCATTAATCCTTTCTCCATCCAGTGATAGTTATTTTCAATTGCATATTCCATTCTCATCATCTCTTGTCTTACTTCTACTTATCTTGAGCCCAACCTCATGTGATATTTCATGCATTCGGGTGAGCAAGCATTGCAAATCCTGTGGGGTGGTTCTAATAAGGTCAGCATACTCTAGGTCTGCTAATTTCCTATTACCAATCCAGTCCTATCCTTCTCAACCATCCTCAACTGTTTTACGCATTACAAAATCCATGAGGAAGATAAACAACATAGGTGATAATGCATTCCCTTGGAGTACTCCACTGTTCACTGGAAATTCATTTGATAGGACTCCACTAACATTAACTTTGTACTTGCTATGCTCATGAACAGACTTAATCAGGTTTTTATAGATATAGATAATACAAATTACTTTGAAAAATTATTGTATATCTTGTTCTTTGTTTATTTACATGTTTCATAAAAAGTGCTTAAATTTCTTTTCATCTTCAGGGACCTGAAAATATTGACAAGTGTCACTGCAGCTAAATTTAGAGAAGTGTTGGCAGGGATTGATGGTTTTATGGTTTATGACCCACGTCTAATTCCAATTGTGGAGCGTGTAAGTACAGTATCTTCTTTTTCTATTTAATAAAAGAGCATATCAATATACAGAAATAAACAAATCTCTTTATTTTGCTTATACCTGTTGTACTTCATAAGTACAGGGGAAAAAGATATCAGAGTGTTATCCTAAAGTAGAAAGTAATTTTCTAACAAGTTCAGAGATACAGTAACAAGGAAAACATAACAAATTTGGAGGTAGTATGATTTGTATTTTTCCTCATTACACCATGCCCTATATATGATGCTTCGATGAACTAATTTTCAGATACGAATGAAATAATTTTGTCCCATGCTTTGGTTTCCATATAAAAATTTTGAAGGTATGAATTTTTTATTGATAGTTTGTAGCCTTAAAAGTCTTATTAATATAAGAAAAGTTAAAAAAAAATTATGAAAGTATCCTTAATACCGCAATGTTATAATCATTGCGCAAACCATACAGCCACAATAGAAACTGAATGGAAAAATAGGTTTTGTTATGAACAGTCTAATCTGATAACAGCTATTTTGTTTGTAATTCAATCATTATACTAAAGTATAGTACAGTAAGACCCCCGCCATACGACATTAATCCGTTCTGGAGTTGGTATCGTATGGTGAAAATGTTGTATGGCAGGTAATAGAATATCTAATGCGTGCAAAACCCCAGGTAAAAACATTGAAAATTAGTATGGAATACTGTACAGTACATGTATATAATTAAAAAACATTACAGGTATAAATAAAAATTATATAATGTACTGTAAAGAAAAAATAAAATTTTATTTACCTTTGGAATGACGTGACTTGAACTGGTAGTGGGTGGAGGCAGAGGGGGCAGGAGACGGTAGATATAAAAACGTATCAATGCTAATTATATTTTGTACACTTAATAATAAATTTATTCATACTATTACTGTAAACACTTAAAATTAAAAATGCTTTTTTTTATTTTTGTCTTTTGAAAATTTTTTATGATTTTTTTTTTTAGAACTCAAAAAGTTACTGTTTTAGCTTTTTTTAATAGAATCACTTATATCATCTTTGCTTTCTGACACTTCTCTTTTGGAGAAATATCTATCTAAAGAAGCCTGTTTCTGATGATTCCTCAACATATTTCTAAAATGACTCATACACTTGTCATTAACACTCCATAAGACGACCTGTTCAAACAAAGCATTAACATGTTCTTTAAATAAACTCTCTCTCTCTCTCTCTCTCTCTCTCTCTCTCTCTCTCTCTCTCTCTCTCTTCACTGTTAGTGTTAGAGACGTCTATTAATTTTTTTCTGAGAGAGAGAGAGAGAGAGAGAGAGAGAGAGAGAGAGAGAGAGAAATTAAACAAAAATGTGTTTAGTACATATGATTTTTAACAGTGTCAACAAGTTGAAAGACTATTAAATGTAACTAAAAAAGCAATATCAGCGAATCTGAATTCCTTTATTAACTAAAACAAATATACAGTATATACAAATAGTCTTGTGCGTATGCACAAACACACAGGTGTAGGAATTCCTACGCAGAAGGAGACACGATCGGCGAGGGGGTAGAGATGGTGACTTCGATAATGTAGAGTAACTTACACTACGGAAACTTTAATCTAACTTAGCTTATTTATTTTTTTTTATTTTTATATTTCATTTTTTTTACTATTTTTTTCTTTTGATTTTTAATTTTCATCACTGAGTTACGGTACGTTATCACAGTCACCAGTCTCTACATCCTCCCTGACTGTCTGTCTCCTACTGCGTAGCAATTCCTACACCTGTGTGTGTGTGTTTGTGTATATGCACACGAGTGTGTTTGTATCAATATTTGTTTTAGTTAATAAAGGAATTCAGATTCGCTGATTTTACTTTCTTGGTTACATTTAATTATCTTTTTACTCGACGCTGTTAAAAATCATATGTACTCTAAACACATTTTTGTTTAACTCTCTCTCTCTCTCTCTCTCTCTCTCTCTCTCTCTCTCTCTCTCTCGGAAAAATATAATAGACATCTCTAACACTAACAGCGAAGAACAAGAGAGAGAGAGAGAGAGATTTTATTTAAAGAACATGTTAATGCTATGTTTAGAGAGAAACAGAAATAGAGAGAGGACTTTTTTAAAAGAGCTTGTTAATGCTATCTTAGTTTTCTTTGCTTCACTTTTTTCTTTCTTTCTGTTCATCACGCTGGCCCTTCTCACAAATGATCGTTGCAAACAATCTCTTTGTCCTTTATCTCTATCAACAAAAGGCGTTCCATCTCTTCCAGGGTATTGCTACGATGTCTTGTAATAATAGTGACGTATGAGCGTGGTGGTAGGCTAGTGACTCGCACAGGCGTACATGTAAAAACCGCCAAGTTTGAATTTTGGAATTCGATGCCGTAAGATTGGGAAAATGTCGTAAAGAGGGCATGAAAAAAAATCGTATTCCACACTGTAACATGAAAAAAACGTAAGCTGGGGACGCCGTATCCCGGGGGTCTACTGTATTATTATTACTTACCAAGCTACAACCCTAGTTGGAAAAGCAGAATACTTTAAGCCCAGGGGCTCCAACAGGGAAAATAGCCCAGTGAGGAAAGGAAACCAGGAAAAATAAAATTTTCAAGTAGAGTAACAGCATTAAAATAAATATCGCCTATATAAATGATTAAAACTTAACAAAACAAGAGGAAGAGAAACAAGACAGAACAGTGTGCCCGAGTGTACCCCATAACTCTCTAGCGGTAGTATCTCAATGGGTGGCTGGTGCCCTGGTCAACCTACTACCTACCAAATAGAAATTTCTTAAATTAATCTTTAGATTGAAGATTTTTTCCGCTACTCTAACTATGGCTGCAGCTACACTACAGTGGATGCTGATCCCAAACAGCTTAGAATTCTTTAAGGACTATAAAAACAGTGTGGAAGAATAGGGAGAAAGGGTCACATCCGTGTAACACCATTTCCTCCAAAGTTGGTCCATTAGACAACCTAAGGTGGCAAATTCACATACCATCCTGCCTAAGCTGGCAGTGGCCTCCCCTGAGGCAGCAGCAGCTGTGTCCTAAGCGGCAGCTATTCTTAGCAACCATGGTTTTATGAAGTGACCTTTCACTACCCTATTAATGTCGACACCGCAGCAGTGGCATTGTCCAGTCGGCAAGAAAAGTGGACGATCCTATATAGAAACAGTCCACGGGCAAGGGGAAAGGCACAGGTTAATGGAAGGCAGTAGATAAATAAATCTGCCAAAGACCTTGTTGTTAACATTAAATTATGAGGAAGGGGAGTAGCGTTTTAAGATAATAAGAGCCGTACAAGACTGCCAGGATGCGGAGAATTGAATATTTAAGGGAGATTCTGACAACCAGGAGGAATCCAATCAACCAACTTTAGAGGAGAATGTTCCTCAGATAATGAAGAGGAAAAAGATGCAGGCGACCAGCCTAAGGCTGCAGCTAAGGTGGCAGAGGGAAAGGGGTGCTCCACCTTAACCTGCTCACATCCAATGCTAGAAGAACTCAAGCCAACATGACTGGAAGTGTGGCCAGGAATCTTCCGATCAGGCAAAGGAGTCAAGACTCCGCAGCACGAGATACATAGCCCATGATGAGAAGCTGCAGTCAGAGACTAGGCAACTACTAAGGCGGTAGAGTAGAACCCCAAGGGGTTCTAGATCTCTGCCTAGATAGGGTTAGGCAATAAGAAATCTACTGTGTAGGCAAGCCCCTAGCCTATGTAGCGGATGAGGGAGGCTCAGATGCTAGGGGATGTAGACCAGACAAAGGAACTGTAGCCTAGGACAGTGAAGAATTTATGGCATAACTAGGAAGGGAATGGGGCAACTAGACTACCCAAGACTGGTCTCTAAGGCAACAGAGAGAATTAATCTAGGGAAGGAATAAAATCTTGCCTACCTAGGGTGAGCCTAGATAGCCCACTAGCTATCCTGTCTATCTATATAGCAACTAAGGATGCTTCAGTTGCCAGGGAACAATGTTCCACAGCAAGTAGATGCACTAGCCAGGCAAACAAGGGGTCGGGGGGCTTAGAGAGTGGTGAGGCAGCAGGACAGGAAGGCCTAATTGTAGAATTAAAACTAATATGTTGTTCCAAGGGGTCTGCAGTAAGAAGGCACAGTGTTTTCACAACCGGCTGCCAGCCTATCAAAAACTAAGTAAGGAAGCCTAGAAAATGGGTAAGGTGACATGAAAGGAAGGTCTACCTGTCAGCATTAGAACAAGGTTGGTTGCATTCTAAAGGATCAACATAGTGTAGACACAGGGAACAAGTTCCCACAATTGTGGCACCTGGCCAAGAACTAAGGCTAACTAGATGAGTGAAATACTGTCACCCTAGGACAACTGTAAAACACCATCCACTGCTCCCAGAAGGACCTTTAAGGCTGGAGCTTTCCACTATGACTCAGCAATAGGAAGGGAGGATGGGTCGCCTCACACAAATCATAAGGTTACGTGGTAGAAGGTGAGGGTGCATATGTACACAATTACCTGTCATGGCCGACGGCCAAGAGTCAGAGTTAGCCTAAGTCAAGACATAAAGTACAAACATACAGAAAATAGCAAAAAGTATAACCCATAAACATACCACAGTTGTAGAAGAATATGTAAAACTCATTCTTACAAAACTATGAAACATTTACTAAACATTTCTGAGCGATTTGGATACATGAGCTGCTGGCTTTGGCCATGCAACGCCGTGGGCAATTAAAGCATGAACTGTGCAAAAATACCAAGGTGGAGACGCAAAATTCTCCAACACAAAAGGAAATGATACTCAACTTAGTTGATGAGGTAGAAGCAGAAGCATAAGCATCCATGATAAAAAAAAATCACTCTAAAACCTACGAGAAACGCGCAGAGAACTCTGAAGCGAAACCGTTTAGATGGCGCTGCTAGAAGGAAATGGTGAACCAGCGAACATGTTTACAGTAGCACAATGGGATCGGAGCTCTAACGGCTCTCTCTCCAACGTATCCAATCCTATCCCATATCCTTCGAGACAAGGTTAACTCTATTCGGGGAAGGATAGCCATGGCTTGTTTTAAACACGTCCCCGTTGCATACACGATATCTCTCGTGATATTTGCTCCAGGGGATAGAACCCTTTGATACTTCTTAGGTAAAATTCTCTGGTACTGTATATCACTCGCAGAAATATCCCAAGTAGAAAGCTGCCTTTGAGGATCTTCCATCAGGACGACATGGCTTGAGCCCAAAAACAATATGTACAGAAATATAAATAAAGTAAATGATAAAACCCATAGACTGGAAAAAAGTTGGAAAAACTGGTCAACATGGAGGAGCCGATATACCATGCAAGGCTAAATAACCTCCAGAATAGCCACTTCAACTGAAGGGAGGACAGGAAGGATGGTTTTGAAAAGAAAAAAAATTACAAGGAAAAGCCAACCTCTTGATAAACCATGGCTCTTCTATTAAGCCTGCCCAACACACCATTTCCTAAAAACAAGAGGAAGAAACAAAATATAAGATAGAATAGTGTGCCCGAGTGTACCCTCAAGCAAGAGAACTCTAACCCAAGACAGTGGAAGATCATAGTACAGAGGCTATGGCACTACCCAAGACTAGAGAACAATGGTTTGATGTCAAGATCTTCCACAAAGTTGTACCTTCGCTTCAGCTTCACATCTGGAAACTGTTTAGCAACTCCTCACTCAGAGAGGCCAAAGGAGGTCTGGAAACCTCAGATGCTCTTCAGCATAAGTCTACCAGGTTAAATAGTCTGTTTGTTCCAACACAGAGACTTACCTCGAACTACTTTCTTAGGAGGTACCTGGAATCTCCTCTCAACCGACCAGAGTTTTGTGTAGTCTACCCTACTTCCGTTTTCTATGGGGACTAACCCAGTCGTAAGGAGAACGTGCCCTGAGGCTAGTCCCGAGCCAGGTCGGCGTTAGCTTGGGTCTCGCTCCTCAGTAAGTTCTCTGGTCGCGTCGTGATACCATCCCGTAGCTCTCCATTCTCTGTGCGACCATTTGTGTCCCCGACTCGTGTGTTCCACGTGGTTTTCCGCGTGGTATCTCTGTGCTTTCCCTTGTGTTCTCGCGTGTTTGCATGATTCCCTTGTGCTTTCCCAAGTGTATTCCTTATCCTTTCCCTGCGTTCCTGTGTCTTGCGGTATTGTGTTGTGATGGAGCAGACCCGCCGCTGTCCTGGGCCTAGAGCCGGGAAGTCGTGTGGAGCGTTCTTATCCAAGCCGGAGGTTGACCCATATTCCCTTTGCTCTTCCTGTAGGGGTAAAGTGAGCTCGCCGGCGGATACGTGCCCGGAGTGTGTGTCTTGGAGTGAGATCCTGTGGGTTCGTTTTAGTACGAAGAATAAGAAGTCCACTAAACGATCCCCCAGGAAGGGGAGCATCTCTTCCCCCTTGACGTCGCCCGGTGGGAGGTCTGACAATGTTTCTGTTCCTTCTTCCCCTTCCCAGAGTAGGGGACGAGGTAAGTCCGTTGAGGGGAAGGTGCCGATTGCTCTTCCCCAAGAGTCTAATCTTCGGGATGTGGGGGTTGCTGAATCTTCGCAGGCAAGTGGGGGGCCTGAAAGTGCTTTTACTGGGGGTCTTGGAGACTCTGCCCTTGTGCTTGGGGGGCACGTCTCCTCCGATGACCCCATGTGGAGTAATAATGTCCCTGTCTCTTCGCCCGCTTCATGGGCCTGCGTTTCAGGTACCTCGGCAGCTGATGGCACCCAAGATAAGTTAGACTCGACGGTAGCGGAGCCCTTCGGATGGAAGCTCCCGAAAACTCCAGGTAGGTCCCCGTTGAGGATGGAAGATGGCCTGGATTCCTGGTTCCCCAGCGTGGTGCGGCCGACTTCCCTTCCAGCCCCTCTGTCGGCGGTTCCTGACATGTTTTTGCAACCTTCGACCTCCGGGACTCAACAGTTCACGAAGGCCTCCGTTACCCATGCGCCTGCCCGTCGGTCGGGTTATGCAGAATCGTTGGAGTCTTCGGCGGCCGGCTCATCATTCTCTTCGAAGGGAGAAGCGAGGAGGAGGCGCCGTTGGAGGAGGGAGAGATCCAGGAGCAGGCGCTCCCGTTCGAGGTCGAGGTTTAGCAGAAGACGTTCCAGGTCCCCGAGGATGAAGTACAGGAGGAGTAGGTCCCCCAAAGGAGAATGGGTCTTTGTCCCCCGCAGGAGGGTCGAGGACTTAGACGCTTTCCCGCGTTCTCCGAGTCGGCGGTCCAGAGACGGTTCTCCACGGAGGCCCTCTGCCAGCTATAAGTTTGACCCTCGTAAGGACCAGAGCGAGAAGACCTCTTCAGGTAGGCGTAAGACCGAGAAACTTCCGACTCAACCCGCACAGCGGGCAGAGTCGCGTTTTCGGACGGGCAGCCTCGTCGGGTCAGCACAGTTGACTCGACCAATGGACTTGCAGGGACGGCTTCCTCCGTCGGGCAAGCCCACGGAAGTCTCACCCTCTTTGTCCAAAGACACATTACGGACGGAAGTCCTCGCCGACACGGCGATACCCGTCCCAAGACCCAGGTCTAGTGCGGAGGTACCCGTCGGCACAGACCATTACCACCACGGGGAAGTGCTCTTCGGGTCAGAACCCCAGCGGCAGACGGGGGTGCCCGTCGGACCATCGCCTCAGCTTCAGACAGAGGGAGTTGTTGGTGACGGTGAAGGTTCCCCAACAGAGGACTCGGCATATCGGAGGGTGATAGGTCTCATACGGAGGCATCACAGGATCGAGGAGCCTGTTCCCTCCGACGAAGATGCCTGGCGTTCCAGCCTCAATCGTATGGAGGCCCCCGTGCAGCAGAAACCCTCCTTAGCGCTGCCTGTGGCCAGGGACTTGGTCCTGGGGCGCACGCACGTGGACAAGGTTGTGGCGGGCAATGCCAAAGCCCCCAAATCCCAGAGTTCCTCAAAATTACTCCAAGGACTAAGGTCCCAGAGCAGGTTTTATGTGCCGGAGGGGCAGTGACCGGGAGCCTGCAAAATGGAGACCTCCTTTGAAGTGTTGGGTCAAGGTGGCCCGGAGGACAGAGCCGCGTCAGCCCCGATTTGTTTCTCACAGTCGGAGGCTACAATGATGGAGGAGATGTCCAAGGACTTAGTCCACGTTGCCTCCTGGTTGGACTGGTGGGCCTCCACTCTGGTAGGTGTCCAAGCCACCTACGACTTGAGAGTCCCTACGAATCAGGCCCTCCTGAAGGAACTCATCATCTCCGGAGGAAAGACTTTAAAATTCCTGACGTTCCAGTCTCTTGCACTGTCAGCCAACTGGGTTCTCTGGAGAAGGGATACTGTCCTAGCCAAGCTGTCCCGGAAAATCCCTGACAGAGAAGCAAGGGCTTTGAGGAGCCTGCCTGTATGGGGTGACTCTGTTTCCTGTGAAACAAATGGAGGAGATAATGGAGAAGGTCATGAAAAGGAAGGAAGTGAGTGGATCCAGACCTCACAACGTCGGATGGACCCTCTACTTCTCGAGCCTCTCCTAGTCAGACGAGGAGAGATGCTCCATCTACCTCTTGGGCTCAACCACTGCAGCCTCCCCGTAGAGGAGCTCCAGCGGCGTCTGCCTCTTTTAGGACGGCCTACTCAGCGTCCAGGAGAGGGCGTTCAGGCTGTTCCTCCAGAAGGAGATAGAGTGGGAGGCCCCCTACTTCTGCCCAAGCCTCAGGTTGGGGGATGCCTCAGACATTTTTGGCAAGCATGGAAGGCCCACGGTGTGGAACCCTGGACAGTATCCGTACTGAAGGAAGGGTACAGACTACCATTCCTAACAGAACCTCCGCCTCTGATTCCAGCCAGCCTGGCAGAGTGGCTAGCACCCAAGGACCCCTTGAAGAGGGCGACCCTTCAGGAGGAAGTATCCGCGATGTTGGAAAAAGGTACGGTGGAAGTGGTCCTACATCCGGGCCCAGGCTTCTACAGTCTTCTCTTTCTGGTGGAGAAAGCGACGGGGGGTTGGAGACCGGTGATAGACCTGTCAGCCCTCAACAAGTTTGTGTGCAAGACCGACTTCAAAATGGACACCCCGAAGTCGGTCCTGCAGTCCTTGAGGGAAGGGGACTTCATGATGTCCATAGACCTCAAGGACGCATATTTTCAAATCCCGATCCACCCCTCAAGCAGGAAGTTTCTCCGGGGGGAAGTGGGGTTCCCAGATCCTGCAGTTCAAGACCCTCTGCTTCGGATTGTCAACAGCTCCCCAGGTATTCACGAGAGTCTTCACGACAGTCTCTGTGTGGGCTCACGAGCGGGGTATTCGCCTCATTCGATACCTGGACGACTGGTTACTCCTTTCCTCCTCAGAGGAAGTTTTGAAGGAGCAGGGTGTAAAACTAATACAATTCTGCAAAGTTCTGGGTATCATGAGCAACCTGGAGAAATCAAATCTGTCTCCCTCCACCAGGATGACTTACTTGGGGATGGTGCTGGACTCCCGCCTAGTGAGAGCCTTTCCGTCGGAAGAACGGTTGAACAACCTAGAACAGATCCTCCAGCCTTTCCTTTCGGGACAGCCCAGGAGAGCCAAGGACTGGCAGAGGTTAATAAGTCACCTAGTATCATTAGAGAAACTGGTTCCCCAAGGGAGGCTCAGAATCAGGAGCGTCCAATGGAACCTGAAGGGGCTCTGGAGCCAAGTGGACTCGCCCTACAAGTTAATTCCCGTCCTTCCGGAGGCAAAACACTCCCTAGAGTGGTAGCTATGTCGGCCGAATACCCTCTAGGGGATGCCCTTCGCAATCGAGCCCCCCGAGATGCTTCTCTTCACAGACGCCTCCAAAGAGGGGTGGGGAGCACATCTCCTCAACGAGTCAGCGAGAGGAGCTTGGACGGACAAAGAGAAAGATCAACACATCAACGTCCTAGAGATGAAGGCAGTTCGAGAAGCGTGCCTACAGTTTGTAGATCTTCTGAGGGGAAACACAGTGGCGTTGATGTGCGACAATGCCACTGTAGTAGCGCACAGTGGAACCTCTACATCCGAACGTATCTACATCCGAATTTTCCAACATCCGAAGTAAAATTCGAGCAAATTTTTTACTCTACACTCGAATTTTATTTCGACACACGAAGTAAGCAATTTTCGTCGTACCGGTTGTATCCGAATTTTTCGACAGGCGAAGTACAATTCGAACACGTTCCGACTCTACACCCAAATGTTTTTTTCGACACCCGAAGTAAACAATACTCGTACGCGTAGTCGGTGCTCATGGCGCTTGAAGTGTTTTTTTATTTCCGCCGATAGAAGGCAGCACATCGACCTCGGAAGGACGCTCAATTAGCGGGGCTTGGGTCAGTCCTCTGTTCTCGTCGGCTTCTTACGGTTGTGCACTGTCCGTTCTGCTATTAACTCTGTTTTAATCATGATTTTTTACGTGCATCCTTTAACGGTAATTTACGTAAAGTATGGGTCCTAAAAGGCATAGTTTTGCCAGTGGTAGTGGTAGTGGTGAGAAAAGGAAGAAGGAAATGCTTTCTTTAGAAATTAAGCAGAAAAATTATTGAAAAACATGAGTGAACTTGCTAAACAGTATGGCCGTAATATGTCGACGATCTCGACAATCCTTAAACAGAAGGAAGCTATTGAAGCAGTGAAACCTTCTAAGGGGATCACCATAATTTCCAAACGCCGTACCCCTATCATAGAAGAGATTGAACGACTTCTACTAGTGTGGATTAAGGATAGAGAGATCGTTGGCGACACCATCACCGAGACCGTCATCTACGAGAAGGCGCACGCCATCTTTACGGACTTGAAGGAGGAGAGCTCTGGGGGTGATGCTGGGGAGAGTTCAACCGAGCCTTCCTCAGATGATTTCAAGGCATCTCGTGGCTGGTTCGAGAAATTTGAGAAACGGTCCGGGATTCATTCAGTTTTTCGCCACGGAGAGGCTGCTAGTGCGGACACAAAGGCTGCAGCTGACTTTGTCAAGAACTTCGAAAAGATCGTGCAGGAAGAAGGCTACGTAGAGCAGCAGGTGTTTAATTGTGATGAAACCGGGCTGTTTTGGAAGAAGATGCCGAGTCAAACCTACATCACTGCCGAAGAGAAGAAATTGCCTGGGCATAAGCCAATGAAGGATCGGTTGACTCTTGCCCTATGTGCCAACGCTAGCGGGGACTTTAAAGTCAAGCCCTTACTGGTTTACCATTCAGAGAACCCTAGGGCCTTTAAAGCACACAACGTCGATAAGGATCAGCTTCATGTTTTCTGGCGATCCAACTCGAAGGCCTGGGTCACTAGGCAATTCTTTGTGCAATGGGTTAACCAAGTTTTCGGCCCTTCTGTGAAGAAGTATCTTCATGAACAGAAATTGCCTTTAAAGTGCCTGCTATGCCTTGACAATGCACCCGCTCACCCCCCCGGACTTGAAGATGATATCTTCGATGAATTCAAGTTCATAAAGGTGCTGTATCTTCCACCGAATACCACCTCTATCCTCCAGCCCATGGACCAGCAAGTCATCTCTAATTTTAAGAAGCTGTACACCAAGCACTTATTCAAGCAGTGCTTTAATGTCACGCAAAGCACCAACTTAACTTTGCGTGAATTTTGGAGGGGCCACTTCAACATCGTGCACTGCTTGAAGATCATAGATCAGGCTTGGGTTGGATTAACTCGACGGACCCTCAATTCTGCCTGGAAGAAGCTGTGGCCTGATGCAGTTTCTCCCCGAGATTTCGAGGGTTTTGACCCCGAACCTGATCCCGTGGTGGGTGCAGCGGAAGCTGTAGAGGAAATCGTCTCCCTTGGCAAGTCCATGGGTCTGGAGGTCGACGCAGATGACATCACAGAACTCGTCGCCGAACATCACGACGAACTTACCACGGATGAGCTCAAGGAACTCCATGCTATGTCGGAGTGTATGAGTGATGACGAAGAAGGGAGCGAGGAGGTAGAACATGTGTTAGGTTCGGCGCATATAAAAGAGGTGTTAGGAAAATATCAAGACGTGGTCGACTTCATCGACAAATACCATCCAAAGAAATTGCAGGTTTGTCGTGTAGTTTCTCAATTCGATGATGTTTGCCTAACTCACTTTCGAAACATTCTGGAAAGCCGTACCAAGCAATTATCTATCGATAATTTCTTTAAAAAAAACCGCGAAGCGAACTCGTGATGAAGAGGATGTAAGTGATTCGAAGAAAACGGCAAAGAGTGAAGCGGAAGAAAGTGAAACAAAGAAAACGGAAAAGAGTGAAGCGAAAGAAATTCAGTCAATTTTAAATGTAGAGAGTGAAAGTGATTAAAATTACGTAATCACCAAAAAGAAAAAAAGAAAATGTAAAAAAAAATATAAAATATAAAAATAAAAAAAAATAAGCTAAGTTATGTTAAAGTTCACTTAGTGTAAGTTAGAATAAGTTACGGTAGTGTACGTTTATCGTAGTTAACCTCTCTACCTCCTCGCCGGCCGTCCGTCTCCTCTCTGCGTAGCAAGACTAACATCACCTGCGCTGGAGTTTCTAAGGTAAAGTGACGCTAAAAACCTGTTTCTTATTTATCATTTTTTGCTAATTCTTCTTATTTACATGTCTATTCTTCTTATTTACATGTCTATTCTTCTTATTTACATGTCTATTATCTAATTTAGTGTTCATTATTCTCATGGGAAAATTATGTGTAGTAGTTTATTAAGAAGTTATCATAGGTTTTTGGGCTCAACCACGGATTAATCCTATTTCAATGTATTCTTATGGGAAAATTCGTTTCGACATCCGAACATTTTCTATATCCGAAGTTGGTTCTGGAACGGATTAAATTCGTATGTAGAGGTACCACTGTACATAAAGAAACACGGAAGTCTAAAATCGAAGGAGTTGTGCGATCTCGCGTTGGAGATCCTGGATTGGGCCGAGTCAGAACAGATCGTGATTTCAGCAAGGTTCATTCCAGGCAAAAGGAATGTCCTAGCCGACGGGCTCAGCAGGGTGGGCCAAGTAGTGGGTACCGAGTGGTCTCTTCTCCCAGGAGTGGCCAGGCTCATCATTCAAAAATGGGGCTCGCCGGTGATAGATCTCTTTGCAACCAGACTGAACGCACAGCTCCCCGTATTTTGTTCTCCTGTCCCAGACCCAAAAGCGGCGTTGGAGGATGCTTTTCAACACAAATGGGTCAACCTCGACGTGTACGCTTTTCCCCCCTTCGCATTGATCAGGCAAGTGCTCAACAGAGTACGGGCAGCTCGAAACTTAAGGATGACTTTGGTAGCTCCCTGGTGGCCGGAGAGAGAGTGGTTCACGGATCTAAGAGATCTGGCATGTCTTCCCCCGTGGCCTCTGCCCGACAGACCGGACCTACTACGGCAACCACACTTCCAAAGGTTCCACGACAATACTCGGTCTCTTCGCCTTCACGCTTGGAGACTATCGAGCGACTCCTGAGGAAGGAAGGATACAGTATTCGGCAGGTACAGCGGAAAAGATGTCGCGTTATCTGAGACGATCTTCAGCAGCGGTCTACCAGGCAAAATGGGCTACTTTTACGAAATGGTGTGCCTCTAAGAACATCAAGCCTCTAAAAGCCTCGGTTCCGGATATTGCGGATTTCCTCGTGCATCTCAGAGACGGGGTGGGCATGTCAATACCGGCCATCAAAGGAGTCCGTGCGGCCTTGGGCCAAGTTTTCCTTCTGAAGGGTATTGATCTGGGCTCCTCTAGCCACATGTCTATGCTCATCAGGAGCTTCGAACAAGCATGCCCTCCGCAAGCCTCCAGGGTACCGCAGTGGGATGCGGCAAGAGTATTAAAAATGCTAAGTGAACCACCTTTCGAACCCCTCAAGGACATAGTGGACAGGGATCTCACTCTCAAGACGGTCTTCTTGTTGGCCTTGGCCTCAGCTAAGAGAGTAGGAGAAATCCATGGGTTGTCCTACGAAATCTCTCATTCGAAAGGGTGGCAGGAGCTCTCCTTCAAGTTTGTCCCTTCTTTTGTAGCGAAAACACAGAATCCAGCGGTCTGAGACCCTAAGTTCGAGGGCTTCTCAATGCCGGCTATTCCTCGGACAGGGAATCCAGAAGATTTGAAGTTGTGCCCCGTCCGAGCCGTGAGGAAATACCTTGAGAGGACGGCTAACCTCCGCCCTGGTATCAAAAATCTTTTTGTCTCTACGGGTGCAACGAAGAAGCAGGTATCTAAGAATACCATCTCCTTTTGGCTGAGACAGGTGATTGTCAGGGCCTATAGCAATGCGGGTCTTCCCCTGACAAGTAATCCCAGGCCCCATGACATTAGGGGTCTAAGTACATATCTGGCTTTTGAGAGGAACATGGCGGTGGGCCAGATCCTTAGAGCAGGCACCTGGTCAAACCAGTCGACCTTCACAGCGCATTACTTCAAGGATTGCTCGAGGAAATCTTTAGATGGTTTCTCTATTGGGACAGTCATCTCCGGCTCCAAGCAATTTAATGGTGAAGCCCCAGGTACAATCGTGGATAGCAAAACCAAGAGACACAGGTTCGTTCCCTTTCACCCTTGTCCCTTTTCCTTTCCCTACTCGGAGATAGTCCCAGATACAACCCGCAAAAGACACGTCTTCACAACTTTGCCACAGGACTCAGCATCATGGAATTTTTTAAAGGGTAAGTACTTAGATACTAACATAAGCTCTTTGTGTAGTTTTCCCTATGTTTCGTTTTCCGGATATGTTAGAACCTAGTTCCCACCTAGGTTCCTGGATGCCCGGTTAGCTTGGTCTAGAGTTCAGGAAGACACTCCCACCTCCTAAAGTGTAAGTCTCCTAAGAAAGTAGTTTGAGGTAAGTCTCTGTGTTGGAGCAAATCACAAATTTTAAGTAATTTGTATTTTTCCTAAGATACTTACCGAGAACTACTTTCGGGTAATGGACCTCCCTTCCTTCCCCGAGTGCCTTACTGACCCTTAAGACTTTTTATACCATCCAGGAACTTACTGAGGAGCGAGACCCAAGCTAACACCGACCTGGCTCGGGACTAGCCTCTGGGCACGTTCTCCTTACGACTGGGTTAGACTGGGTTAGTCCCCATAGAAAACGGAAGTAGGGTAGACTACACAAAACTCTGGTCGGTTGAGAGGAGATTCCAGGTACCTCCTAAGAAAGTAGTTCTCGGTAAGTATGTTAGGAAAAATACAAATTACTTAAAATTTGTGATTTTCTGTTGTTGGTATCGTAGAATGGGTATCCCTTCCCTCAATGTCTCTATTCCAAAAACAGCGAAGTTTTTTTTGTATTCCTTCGGTAAGAAATGCTCTTTTCTGTGTCGGCAGTCAAAGGCTACAACTCAGCCTTAGTTTCGCCTTTAAACTGAAGGGAGTAGATATTTTCTCCTAGTTGGAACTTAACCTCTTCATACAAAGTTATGAGATTACTTGTCCCCCAGTCAGAAGTTAGACCACTTCCTTGTAACTTGGTTAGACTCCTTCATTCTCTGAAGGGTCCTCCCTACGAACCATTACGCCAGACAACAGATGCCCACTGTACTCTGAAGACAGTGTTCCTACACGCTTTGGCTTCGGCCAAGGGAGTCAGTGAACTGCATGGTCAATCATACGACATTTCCTATTCAAGAGGATGGGGAGAGGTAATTCTCAGCCTCATCTTTGAGTTTATTGCTAAGACTCAAAATCTGGGGGTAGCGGATCCTAGATTCAGGCCGTTCAGGATCAAAAGTCTTCGTTCTGTAATTAAAGAACCAGACCAAGTGGTACTTTGCTCAGTGAGAAGTCTTAGTGTTACTTGAAAAGAAAAGCAGCAGCTCGCCCCCGTGTGCTGGCATTCTTTGTCAGCACAGGGAAGGTCAAAAGGAGGGTCACAAAGAACACCATCTCGTCATGGACTCGCAAGGTCATTGACCTTGCACATAATCCTGACCCTCCATCATGACGATCCAGAGCTTATGACGTTAGGGGCATTGCAACATCCATGGCGTTCAAGAAAAACTACTCTGTGGCACATGTACTGCAAGCAAGCATGTAGAAGCATTAGAAAACCTTCCCCACCCACTACCTGCAAGACGTGACACACAGGAGAATGGAAACGTTTTCCATTGGTCTGTGGTGGCTGCACAGCAAGTGATTTAAACACCTCAAACTCCATGATGAAGTAGCAGAGGTTTGGGGTCTGAGATTACCCAGGTTAGTTTGTGGTGAACGAGTTAGAATGACTGGCTTCTTTCTTTCCTTCACCTTCCCCTCAATTGGGAGAACCAGCAGCACAGTACTCAGCACAGCTGACCTCATTTTTGTAGGTAAGATCCAATTCCCTTGTGTAACCTGATGTAGAAATAATACTGCTTGGGTCCTCAATACTTTTAGTGGGGGGATTGGGTAAAGTCTCAGTACATATTCTCAGATTACTATGACTCAGAGATCCTCTTAATAGACCAAGCCACATTGCTAGTGTTGCAAACACACAGCTAGCACAGGTTCTGCTCAACAATTTTAGCAAGGTGCAGAGTTCCTACTGCAAACGATCTATATCGTAGAGGAGAGAACCCCCGGTCAAATGCCTAGAGCCAGTTGGCATGGACTTCCTCCCTTCTAAGAAGTAAGTCATCCCCTATAAATAGCAAGGGTTTGTATAGAGTGATGAAACAAATGACAAATTTGGAAGTGAATTGTATTTTTCCTAACGATAAAAACATGGAGCTATTTATACAAAATGGCCTGCCAGCCCTGTCCCCCAAGAAAGTCCTGCCTGGATGCAAAGTGGGTGCTCAACCCAGGTATATGAGTAAGCAGGGTAGCAGGCTACCCCCCACCCTTCCCGCTAACTAGTGGTTGAGGTAGTTATCCCTCGCTAAAATCTTATGGTTCGTCTTTCAGTAATATCTCCTATAAATATCCCCAGGTTTGTATCGTTAGGAAAAAATACAAATTACTTTCAAGTTTGTTATTTTTAACGTATTTTCCTCGACCTTTCTTGAGACTTTCTTTTTAATTTTTCTAAGTTATTAGTCTTGTTATTTTAACCCTTTTACCCCCAAAGGCCGTACTGGTACGTTTCACAAAACTCATCCTTTTACCCCATGGACGTACTGGTACATTCTTGCAAAAAACATCTATTTAAATTTTTTTTTTTTTGCATATTTTAGATAATGTTTTGAGAAACTTCAGGCATTTTCCAAGAGAATGAGACCAACCTGACCTCTCTATGATGAAAATTAAGGCTGTTAGAGCAATTTAAAGAAAATATACTGCAAAATGTGCTTGAAAAAAATTAACCCCGGTGGGTTAAGGGTTGGAAATTTCCAAATACAGTAGCCTGGGGGTAAAAGGGTTAATGTTCAATATTCTTTTTTTCATATTTTACTTGAAATATAAGAGGGCATATACTGTGCAGTGTCAGGTTGTTATTGAAGACTAATTAATGAAGATCCTTTGCTTAATGTTTCGATTAACCAAGTTTTCAATATAGCTTAGCCTAACTTTATATAAGGCTAACCTAAGATCTTCCAAGTTGTTACCAAACGAATTATGAATTAACTGTGACTGAAAGGGGTTTTGAAAATTGAAATGTGCTTTGATTAGCTTTCTCTTGACTAACATGACATTAAAAATCAACTAGTACTGTACTGTATCTTATAAAACCAAAGAATGTTTTAATCAACATACAATATTATTACCATGAATGGCTCCTCTCAAATGAAGATTCTAGTCTTTCAAAGACTGTGTTTATGGTAAGTTTGAGACTTGAAAGTTACATTGAGATATCCATGCAGATCATATAAAAACATAATTCCAAGCTCTCCTAAATTCCTAATGCAAATGACATTGATCTAAAATACCAATCATCCATCCATCTCATTTTGTTAAGATACAGTATCCCGATTTTAAGATATAATTCTATTTCAGATTTTGGTCCTTATACAAAAGAATCAAATACACAAACTTCGTGATGACAGAATCATAGCTGAAGACCTTTTGGAAATGCCTGCTGGTAATATTTTTATTTTTTTTTTTTACCTAACTAAGTACAGCATAGTCAATACAGTATAAACGAGCTTTGAGGCTCACTAGTTTTATTTACTTCAATGAATCTTCCTAAATATTCATATGCTATATAAGATTGGTTACCAAAAAAAAATGTAAACTAGAATTTTATGAATAGAACTTACCCGGATTCATATGCTATATAAGATTGGTTACCAAAAAAAAAAAAAAAGTGTAAACTAGAATTTTATGAATAGAACTTACCTGGCAGTATATATATATATATATATATATATACATATACATAGCTATAGTCTCTGACGTCCGGCAGAATTTTTCAAAATTCGCGGCAACCGCTGTGTGGTGGTTGTGCGGTTAGGTAGTGAACACTCCTTACAGGGTGGTACGTGGAATCATTCCCGTTTTCTGTTCTTCAGATCATCTCTGCCGGTTGGACTGACAACATCGTTGGTCCGCCATTGGAGTTTTTCGTTCGTTTTCCCTGTGTCGCTGTACTGGACTTCTTTTTTGGTGACGTACACTGATCCAGGGTTTTGGCAATCGCTTTTGTTATTATTCTTTGACTATTTGTTTGTTTACGATGACTGATAAACTTCATTTTCGTGTTTGTGTAAATGAGGTATGCAAGGTGAGGTTACCGAAAGTTTCGGTAGACCCTCACACTGTTTGTTTAAAGTGCAGGGGTTTTGAATGTGCGCTTGATAATAGGTGCAAGGAATGTGAGGTTTTGAGCGAGAAAGAATGGTTAAGTATGAAACGCCATGTGCGTAAGTTAGAGTTAGATAAAGCCAGGAGGGCTTCGAGATCTAAATCTAATTCTGCTAGTGAGCTTAGCTTAAATATTTCTTTGGATCCCTTAATTCCTCTGTAGAAGTTGAACCTTCTCCTGAGGTAGTAGCTCCTGCTCCTTCTACAGGAACGGTATCTACGGATGACCTTCGGTACGCCAGGATGGCGGCTGAGTTGAAGGCTATTAAAGACCAGCTTTAAAGGTAAGAGTGAGAGTGTGATTAGTGTTTGTGAAAGTGCAGTGGAGGTGGGAGCTGATCGAACCTGTCACGTCCCTAGGTCTAGACCTCTACCAAGCTCCCAGGACCAAGGGAGAAGGTACGTCGACGGCCGCAAGGGAGTGAGAGGTACGCATCCTCGGTCAGCCGTCGCCTCAAGCAGTCCTGTTGCTATTTCCCAGGCTGCTCATGACCGCCATGGAAAAGGGGTGTCGGAAGTGATGGTGTCTTTCCCGAGCCCCTCGTCTAGACGCAAATGGCGATATGAAGCTTCGAGACTGACCAAGAGGAGATGGAATCAAGCTGACCAGACCCGTTCTCGCTCTCCCTTATCGAGTAGCCCGGAACCTTTTCCTTCAGAGGATGATTGAGATGCCGTTCCAACGAAGAGGTCAAAGCCTAGAAATGGAGGGAAGGAAGATTCTCCTCTTCTTGCAAGTGACAAGAGACTATCGAGAGAACCTCCTACGACCAGCGCTACTCAGCAGCCATCGCCTTCGGAAATGCAGGATCTAGCAGCAGTCGCGAAATCTTTTATGAAAGTTATGCAGAAGCAGCTGTCTTCTCTGGTACAAGCTTTCAGCCGCCCTTCCTCCCAGTCGGGCAGGCTTAAGGACGACACTTTACCAATTAAAAATTGGCCTCTTAAGAGGGAACGGAGTGCCTCTCCCAGGGAACCGCGGCGTGATTCGTCAAGCGCGCGGTACCGCGCTTCTTCCTCGACACGCCACTAGGACGCTCACGATTCTCGTTGCCATGACGCTTCCGTCTCTCGCTCGCGACGCCAGGACGCTTCCAGCCTCCCTCTCCCGCTCGCGACGCCAGGACTCTTCCAGCTCCCCTCCCCAGGACGCTTTCGCTTCATGACGCCAGGGCGCATTCAGCTTTCGTCACAAGGACGCTTCCAGCTCTCAGCGCCAGGACGCATCCTCCTCCCGCCTCGAGAACGCTTCTAGCACGCGACGTCAGGACGCCTCCGGCGCGCGGTGACAGGACGCCTCCGGCGCGCGGCGACAGGACGCCTCCGGCGTGCGGCGCCTCGATGTCAGGACGCATTCAGCCCTCGCCAACAGGACGCATCCGACGATTTGCTTTTCTCGGACGCAGATGAACAATTGGAAATTGATCGGCTTGTTAAAGCAACCTCTGACTTAGTTCCTGCAGCCCAAAGTGAGACCGAGTTGGAACTAGGGCAAGATCTAGAGGATATCTCAGAGGATGAAGATAAGCCTGCTAATGCGGCTGCAGATTATAAGGTTCTCTCTTGCTCCCTCCTTGAGCTTTATGGGGAGGAGTTTGAATCTGCTGCTCCTCTTTCTCCTCAGTTGCAGTTTAGCAGGTGAAGGCCAAAAAGCAGTCGGCTTTCATCAAAATGAAGCTGTCCATCTCAGCTAGGAAGGCTCTCGCTAGAATGGATGACTGGCTGAAGGAGCGTAGGCAAGCGGTCAAGACCACCTTCTTGTTTCCACCAGCTAGACTTGCGTCTAAGGCGGGCATGTGGTACGAGACTGGAGAAGCTCTAGGCCTGGGAGTGCCTGCCACCTCCCAGGGGAACTTCTCTGGCATTGTTGACTCTTCCAGAAAACATGCCCTTAACTCGGTGAAGGTAATGTGGTCTATGTCTGAGCTTGACCACGTCGTCAAGGGAATTTTCCGAGCCTTCAAAGTCTTCAATTTTTTGGACTGATCTCTGGGTACGCTGGCCAGGAAAACAGAGCGGTTGGAAGATACAGAAGACCTTACTAGTATTATGGCCTACATGGACAAAGCTCTTAGGGATGGGTCAAATGAGTTGGCTTCCCAATTTTTGGCAGGGGTTTTAAAGAAGAGGGCCCTTTTATGTTCCTTCACTTCTAGAGCAGTTACAGTTGCGCAGAAGGCCGAGCTCCTTTACGCCCCTCTATCGGAGCACCTTTTTCCTGAGTCCCTGTCAGGGACATTACCCTTTCTCTGGCACAAAAGGCCTCACAAGACCTCATGTCACGTTCTGCAAGGAAGCCTTTACAAGCGGTTCCTTCGTCATTGAAGAGAGAGGAGAGGAAGCTTCAGCAGCCCTTTCGAGGTAGATCTCCGACAAGAACAGACTTCAGGAGATGGGCGGTAGAACTAATAGGGTTCGTTGAGATCCCGCCCCAGGAGATGAAGCTCAAGTCCTCCAGACAGTGGTAGAAGCAAGACTGTCACTTTTTGGCAGGCTTGGAAGAAAAGAGGGGAGGACGCCTGGTCCCTCTCGGTCATCAAGGAGGGATACAAGATCCCCCTCTTGAAGAAGCCTCTGCTTTCAAATACGCCTCTATCCTTGGTGGCGCAGTACTCGGACGTCGGGAAACAAGAGGCTCTACTGTATCTGGTGAACCAGATGCTGGAGAAGGGAGCAATAGAGCCAATTCTGGAACTATCATCCCCAGGCTTCTACAATCGCCTGTTTCTGGTCCCCAAGAGCTCGGGTGGATGGAGACCAGTGCTAGATGTCAGCGCTCTGAACGTCTTTTTGGAAAAGACAAAATTTACCTTGGAGACGACTCAGTCGGTGCTGGCAGCGGTACGTCCAGGGGACTGGATGGTGTGTGTGAATTTACAGGACGCTTACTTTCACATCCCCATCCATCCGACTTCGAGGAAGTTCCTAAGATTTATGATCCAGGGCAAGTGTTTCCAGTTCAAGGCTCTTTGCTTCGGCCTCAGCACTGCTCCTCAAGTCTTCACCAGGGTAATGGCAAATATGGCAGGATGGCTTCACTAAGAGGGGATAAGAGTATCTCTATATCTGGACGACTGGTTGATAAGATCCTAGTCAAGGGAGAAATGTCTGGAGGACCTACGCAAGACTTTTATGATGGCTCAGGAACTGGGTCTTGTCATCAACAAGGAGAAGTCCCAGACCGAACCGAGTCAGACAATTCTTTATTTGGGGATAGTTCTGAACTCATCCATGCCAAGTTCTCCACACAGTCTGTCATATCATTTAACCTAAAAACAATTAGTGATGATATTAAAGTACATGTCAAACCCCGCTTAAATTTTAGTTATGGCAGGGAGTAGTTTTTAATAAAGACCTGTATGAATTTACAGAAGAGGAGATACTGGCCATGTGTCATATCCCCTTGGAGGTATAACGGGTTTCCCCGAAAGTGGGAGACTACTCTTTGTCGTCTCCGCATTGGTCACACTCGTGTGACACATGAGTTTTAGCTGGTTGGATAACAGCAACCATATTGTGACGACTGTTTGGTACCATTGACAGTGAGATATTTGTTAACCGAATGCCCCATATATAGTAGTGAGAGAAATAGATATCTGTTTGAGGCTTGAGGTGAGGATGACAGGTTCGTCCTGGCCAAGATTCTTGGACATGATGTGTCCTATCCTGCTAGTGGTATTTTTAGCTTTATTACAGAAGGAGGTCTTCTGAAAGATAATTAACTTTTAAAATATCTTTGCTTTTATGGTTTTAATTGAATATTCCTTTATTTTTTATTTACAGTAAACGATATCACCATTAATGACCTTAGATGTCAGGATGCCAGAAAATATCAAATCAATCAATCCAATCTGTGTTCTAATCTACCATCAGAATGTCGGAAAGGGTTTGAATTCTGAGGTAACTCAGGAATGGAGGACAGTTCCCTCTCTGTAGTATTCGTCTGGTCAGCGTGACGAGGCCATGGTCAGAAACAGGACCTTTTGACCCAGTCCATGGGGGACTAAATCCACTAGAGGTGGGATTTTCAGGTAACAGTCGGTCATAACATTCGGGTGGCAAAAAGCCAAGAAAGTCATAATCAGGATAAATGGACACAGCCAAGTCAGAAACAGGGTTTTCGGAACTAGCAGGTCTAGACCAGTCTGGACTGGAACTCATGCAGCCAACAGGAAGTGGTTCCAACAATGCTGCCATCAGGCAGTGTCTGCAGCTCATAGGTGACTTTATTCTTGTGTACCTTAGTAACATGGAATACCCCCTTACACCTAGGGATGAGCTTGTTCGACAGAAGTGTCCCAACTAGTGCACTTTCTTAAGAACCAGAGAACCCTCCTTAAACGGTTTGTACCGAGGATATCCATCAGCCCATGGCTCCCTCGTTTTTGCTGACAGCAACGGTATACTGTCAACATCGTGAGCACTCTTCAGTTTGTTCTCAGCTGGAGTACAGCAAATCTCAGTGTGGTGGGAATGGTTTTAGCTGAGAACTGCTCGGGATAAGTACTGGTCCCATTTCCGAGATTCCCCAGAAATCACCCTCAGTAACTCACCAATGGTACTGTTTACCCGCCCCACTGTACCATTACTAGAGGGTTTATGTGGAGTTGTTTTCACTTGTATAACATTGTACTCCTTCAACAACGCGGTAAATTCCTGGGAAATAAACTCATGGCCGTTATCAGTAAATATCTGGACTGGAACACGAGGAATAACAGGAAAAACTTGGTCTTCAAGCGCCTGACATATTCTACTGTTCTTTTAATACCTTATGAGTACTGCCGTCACCCACTTGGAATAATGGTTGACTACCATCAGACACCCAATAAAACCAGTACTGGTTGTTAGGAGACTCACAAGGTCCATAGCAACCAATTCAAAAGGAGAATAGGACACTATCTTCAAGGTGGGCAGGGCAACTACCTCCCTTGAAACCTTACAAGTCTGACATTCCCAACACGTCCGGCACATATCCCTGACTATGCTATTCAAAGATTTGTGCCAAATGAGTCGATTGAGCTTGCAGTCATTTTCCTGATCCCCCAGTAAGCCTTCTGGAGATGTGTCTCAGCAACTAGGTCTTTCAGGACATTGAAGGTGACTACTGTGACTACTGAGCCATCTGGGTTCCGCTTCACTAGCAAACCGTGGTGCACTTCCAAGTCAGACAAACTTATAGGGCAGATAGGAGCGTGGAACTCGATATGCAGGAACCCTGGAGTAGATCATCTTGATGACAGATTATATCTATCGATGATCTCCTTGGATCTTGGTCACCTGACTAAAGGACAGAAGAGCATTCCCAGAGACCACTCCAAGATCAGGTTCAGGATCAATCACCTTCATAGCAATGGTCTCGGTATGCAGTGGGTAGACTGAGAGTACCTTGAGAGACTATTGAAGAACAGCAGTGTGGTCATACACCAACTGTTCTCGGGGTGAATAGTGTCACGTTCATTTTCCCTTTGCCTACATGTACACTGAATAGTCTGGCCTATTCTTTACAGATTCTCCTCTGTCCTCATACACCTGACAACTCTGAGATTACCCAACAATCCTTCTTAACCCAAGGGGTTAGCTACTGCACTGTAATTGTTCAGTGGCTACTTTCCTCTTGGTAAGGGTAGAAGAGACTTTACTTATGGTAAGCAGCTCTTCTAGGAGAAGGACACTCCAAAATCAAACCATTGTTCTTTAGTCTAGTAACATAGTGCCATAACCTCTGTACCATGGTCTTCCACTGTCTTGGATTAGAGTTCTCTTGCTGGAGGGTACACTCAGACACACTATTCTATCTTATTTCTCTTCCTCTTGTCTTTTTTTATAGTTAATATATGAAATATATATTTTATTGTTACTGTTCTTAAAATCTTATATTTTTCCTTGTTTCCTTTCCTCGCTGGGCTATTTTCCATGTTGGAGCCCCTGGGCTTATAGCATCCTACTTTTCCAACTAGGGTTGTAGCTTAGCAAGTAATAATAATAATAAGTGCACAAAATAAGGTTTCTTATATCATTACTATATCTGCTGCCAAGTGTTGAGACATATGCATACAACTGGACTGACAAGGTGCCATTCTAGTTAAATACTGGATTACAGGACAATCCTCTGGCACTTCCTGATCATCAGTGATCAAGCCTTTAGTGTCATGCACACGAGCTTTGGTCTCCGTCTTATGTCCCAGAATCACGTCAGTTGGAGGGACGTAATTACAGAGCTCGATCAGAGGGTTAAAATGCACTCCAGACAGACACTGAAGATGCACTCACTGAAGGTCAGTCATGGATGGATCACAATAGACTACAGGCCAAGTGGGACCCCAGTGGACCCAGATTTCCAGGTTCAATAGCTTAGACGCTGCCAAGAGCCACTCCAGAGCTGGAACTGTACCTGGAAAACACATTGCCTTGATCCTTTTCCTGCTAGTCTTGTCCAGTTTGAAGCCTAGTTGACTGGTGTCCTTCAGAAACTGCTGAACTAAAGCATCATGGAGCTTGGCTCCCTTCAGCTGAGAATCGGGTGTGACACCTGACCCTTCCACCTAGCAGTTCAAGACTAGCTCCAAGGATTCTATGAGAGAATCTGGACCACCATAAACCTCCTCATACAAGGTCAGTCCAGTAGGCAACTTTGGAATGGTGGGTTCAGTAGCAAGCAGGCAGTCGGTTAATGCAAGCCAGCGGGGTAACTTGTCTCCTGCGGCATTCTGATCACTTGGACAGAAGTTAACAGAAAAGTTAAATTTTAACCGGTCCTCCAATGTCCGTGCTAGATGACTGTCCACCATCTTCATGTCATGAAAATACATCAGGGGACAGTGCTCGGAATGAATTATGAAGAACTAACCATAGAGGAAGGCCCTGAAGGTCTCATTCCCCATCGCAGAGCGGCCAACTTAGGCCCAATGGTAGAGTAATGGGTCTCGCAGTCAAGGAAGGTCATGTAGTCGTACACTATTACCCGACGCACACCTGGATGCTCCAAGGACTCCTGGCACAGACAAGCACCAGCACCCTCACCCGAAGAGTCAACAAACGACTCCTAAGGTTTAGCATCAGCGGAGTAGTCAGGGTACAACAACATAATGTCCTCCTTGATCAGTTCCTTCAAGCGCTCAAAGGCACAGTCCATTTCTGCAGTCCATTTCAGTTTTCTGGGCCCTTGGGATTTACGTCCTCCAGTCTTTGCAAATAACGGTTTGGCTATCTGTGAGCACATGGGGATAAACTTCCTTTAGAAGTTTACCTGTCCCAGGAATCTCGGTAGCTCACGCATAGTGGTAGGTTTAGGTAAGTCCTCCACTTTTTGGATATATTCTGGCAGCTTACGCATACCAGAACGTCCAACCAGATGACCAAGATACTTGACCTCGGCTTGAATGCAAGAACACCTCCCGAGTTTTATCTTGAGTCCGTGCTTCTGGAGAGTAGCCAAAACCCGTTTTACCAGTTTTAGGTGTTCCTCGAAAGAAAACCCAAGGATCAAGATGTCATAAATGTAGACAAACACTTTGAATTTCGGGAACTCTTGGAAATACTCTGCATTTCTCTTAGGAACACTGCAGGTGCATTCTTCAGTCCAAATGGTAGGCGTCTGAACTGCCAGTGTCTAAAGGCGGTAGAGAAAGCCGCGTTTTCTTTACTGTCCTCTGCCAACGGTAACTGGTAGTATCCACAAACAAGGTCAAGGGTTGTAAAGTATTTGACCTCTTGTAGCCCAAATATGGAGTCTGCCATGTTTGGCATTGGGAACTTATCAGAGACAATCACCTTATTCAGTCTACGGCACTCCACACACAACCATACAATATACTGTTTTCCTTTTATCGGACTGGTACAGTGGCTGAAGACCAATGAGGGATGCTGGGCTCAATAATACCCAGTTCATGCAACTCCTTGCACTGTTCCTCGATGGCGTCAGCAATGGATATTGCAAACCGCCGAATCCTCTGATAAAAGGGTATCTTGTCATACAGGTGGATGCGTATTGGTGTGCTCAAGCAATCTCGCACATCATCATCACTGGTACTGATGACTGGAAGATGATATCGAAGCATCTGACAGAACTGGTCCTTCTGAGAAGAGTCCAGTTCCTCGGGGATAAACAAATTGTCTATCTCTTCCAATACATTCGGTTCAGGTGTCAGGTTGCACTCCTGTGCCCTCATGCAGGATAGAGGAGCATCCACCATGGTGAATACCTTCCCCAAGAGATCACCCCTCTTGATCCTGGCAGGTCCTTCAGATAAACCTTTGATTAAAACTGAGGCTCTTCCATCTTTCAGTTCAAGGATGACAGGGAGCACTGTAGTTTTTCTGGAGAAACCTAGGGTTATGATGTCGCCATTATAATGCATCTTTGGCCAACAGTGGTTTGGACAAGCAGGGCACCTGAAAGAGGTGTCAAGCCCTTTAGGAAAATCTACAGTAGCAGGAACAAGTACTGGCGATCCGGATTGAATCGGCTTCATAGACCTCAAGTACGTAAAGCGCTTGCTGACAACATGCTCCACGAATAAGGACATAATACAGTACTCCCAAAGAGGCTCTTGATGAATACTGCCACCGCTCAGCCGATTTTGGGCTCCGTCAACGATCACCTCATTTGTTCTCAAGAACTGGTAACCAATTCAGCCATAGTCCCTGAAGGCACGCTGATAACATTCTTTACAGCATTATACTGTATGTGTAGTAATGTAAGGTGATAAAATCAAACATCATTGGTAATAATCTGATATTGATTTTGTATGAAAGGTGACTATTTGTTGACTTCTGAAAGTCTTAGGCACTTGAGTTAGGCTATGCATACTCTAGGCCAAAATTATATGATAATGATTTACAAACAATTCAAGCTACGAAAGGCCTCTCGTTCCCCATTGTGTTCATTGGTTGAGGACTGTCTATATTAACTTTTGTGTGTGAATGGTTTCAGTTTTTAAACTAGGTACAGTAAGTCTAAAAAAATGGACATGGATCTAGGTAGTAGGTTGGCCAGGGCACCAGCCGCCCGTTGAGATACTACCGCTAGAGAGTTAGGGGGTCCTTTGACTGGCCATACAGTACTACAATGGATCCTTCTCTCTGGTTACGGTTCTTTCATTTTGCCTACACAGACACCGAATAGTCTGGCCTTTTCTTTACAGATTCTCCTCTGTCGTCATACACCTGACAACACTGAGATTACCAAACAATTCTTCTTCACCCAAGGGGTTAACTACGGCAATGTAATTGTTCAGTGGCTACTTTCTCCTTGGTAAGGGTAGAAGAGACTCTTTAGCTATGATAAGCAGCTCTTCTAGGAGAAGGACACTCCAAAATCAAACCATTATTCTCTAGTCTTGGGTAGTGCTATAGTCTCAGTACCATGGCCTTCCACTGTCTTGGGTTAGAGTTCTCTTGCTCGAGGGTACACTCAGGCACACTGTTCTATCTAGTTTCTCTTCCTCTTGTTTGGTTGAAGTTTTTATTATTTTTATAGTAAATATTTATTTTAGTGTTACTATTCTTAAAATATTTTATTTTTCCTAGTTTCCTTTCCTCACTGGGCTATTTTCCCTGTTGGATCCCCTGGGTTTATAGCATCCTGCTTTTCCAACTAGGGTTGTAGCTTAGCATTTAATAATAATAATTTTTTTTTTTTTTTTTCATTTTCATTTAGAGGAGGGGACAAACAAAAGACATTAACTACTTTATTTTGTAGAAGGTCGAATTATCAAAAGCTCTTGAAGAAGGTAAATGAAAAAGAACACAGTAAGGTTAACAATGATTTTGAGGTTCAGAAAAAAACTTGCTTGTACCACACCATTGTGCAAGACAAACTGAAAAAAGTATTGGCAGCCCATGGGATGGGTACACTAGCAAAGATGATTATATAACATTTACAGTGGTCATTCTGTTATGATAAAACCCTTTCCCAGTTCAGTAATCCAGTAAGTTCCACGTACCATATGACTTCAATGAAGCCATCCAGAATTGTGTAATGAAAACCATTATTCTTTATGAGTTATCTTGGATTTGTCAGTAAGGACACTTGATAACCCCATGAATACTTCCACGGGTAAGTTTTTGTCATAGTAAAGAAACTCAAATAAAGTATCATTCACACATTTGGATTTTGGATTGTAGTGGAAAAGTTGATTACAGATGGAAAGACTTTATCATCCATTGATGATTGTATCATTGGGAATTTATCTAATTTTGCATATATGCGGTAAAGTTTTTCAATCAAAGTAGATATTTTAATTGAATATTTTACTTTTTTACAGGTGGTGTAACTACAGATGGTCTTAGACATAACATAGCAGTGGGAATTTTGTTCATTGATTCTTGGTTAAGAGGTCAGGGCCATTACATATACAAAGGTGCTGTGGAAGATTCAGCAACAGCAGAGATATCAAGGTCTCAAGTATGGCAGTGGATCAGACATAAGGTTAGATATTAGTTTTCCTTTTCTGTATATCTAAAGTACAGAAGGTCCTCAATTTACAAACTTATTTGGCTCTAAGAATCTGATTGTAAGTCTAATTCTGTTAAATTTTGGCCCAGGGAAGGCCTAACCTGAATTCCATGCCTATGATTTCCAGCTACAAAAGTCAGCAAATAGTCGGGTAACATTTGAAATACATAGGTTATTACAAATGTTATTTTGCTTACTGTATTGAATCATATAATATTGTTTTATTTCAATATTATCTTTGTTATTTTCAGTTGGATTTGTGTTATTATATTTCTGAATGTTTATAAGTTGAGAATCTTCTGTATCATATCAGCATAATAATTACCGGTAGTTTCTTATAAAAGGTTCTTTGAGGAACATGCATTGTGAGAATCAGCATCATTATAGTTATACATATAATGAGTTCTTTCCAATATCTTTCATTGAATTTCACAAATGAGAGATCAACAAGTCAAATATTAAACAGTCCACAGCTTATAGAATATAACCCAAAGTGGTATCAGTAATACAGCACGATCTCACTAATGCAGGTCCCAGCAAGCCATTATGAATCTAACTAGTAAACCATATTTATTGCAACACTCCATACAAAACTTGAGCTCTTTATAAGGTAATCTACTTTCAGCGAAACTGGAAACTATTCATAAGACTTTTAGGAAGGTATAATTATGCCACTGCTAGTTAGTAGGGGGTTAGTGGGGGTAGTACTGGCTATCCCACTCACACACATCTCTTTTGCCTTTGGCCTGAGGGACTGTTGACGTTCCCTCTCTCTCCCTCTAGTAACAAACTGGATTTGACTTTTCGATCTTACTCTTTCAAGGCGTTCTTGGGTCTCAGGGTTCTTGTCTTGCGGGCATGCCCGACCTTGAAAGTTGCTAATGCAGCACCTTCTTTTCTGCATCTCAGACGGTTCCCCATTCCCTTCGTCCTGCACACAGAGTTTCTCTTGCGTGCAGGACTCTCCTTGTATCCAGTATTAGGAGTAGCATATTCTCAATGGATTAGGGATGGTAGCCGACAGAGGAAGGAGTAAGGGATTCTTATCCTTTGGAGTTATTCTCTAAAGTAAAGAAGTCCCGATCTTTGTTTCTTTGTTGGCTCGATCCCTTCACGCTGACTCTGCTTGCTTATTCTCCTCCTTAGGATGGTTAAATAAGAGTGATGGCCACTCCGTAGGTAATGTACTGATAGAGCTCTCGTGACTCCTGGACAATATTGAGGTGTGGGCACTGCTGCTTTCCTTAGCAAAGCAACAGAGGTAAGTATCTCGTTGCCCCTTGCAGCAACCCTTGCCTTCATTAGGGCTTTCGGTTCTCCCCACCCACTTAATGAGAGAATGCCTGGTCAAAGTTATTGTGCTTCAACAGAAAATAGCTTTCATGTTGAAGCATTGTGATGGGCAAGAGGGCTCTTGAACTTGGGGAAATTGCTCCCCCAGTTTGAATCTAAATTTCTCCCTATCTCATCTATTTCTTCCTCCTAATATTACTTCGACCTTCTCCTAATTTTATAAACTTTCTTTAGTGTTGCTGTCCCAACTCTATGAGTAACATTTCCCTTATTATGTGTGTATGTGTGTGCATGTATATGTATATATATATATATATATATGTACATATGTGTATATGTATGCATGTATTTATCTTTTTTTATGGCGTGGAAGTTTCTACATCCATTATTGCCGCGGGCGTGGATGTTTCTACACGCATTATTGCTGCCTGCTTCGATGAATGGGAAGTGTTTGCAATTAGAGCTATATGTGAGAGTATTGGATGATCTCAGCCATCCGAAGGTGGTTTGGACTTTTTTTGCAGAACTATTCTCAAGTGTTGGGTCTTCGGAATCAAGGGTGATCCAATGCTTGGGGTAAGACTCGGCATTGGGCCGGAAGCCCATCATTACAGATATGGGGAGGATGATTCCATAGTTTCTTGGTCTCAGTCCTAATACTCGGGTTTAGCGCACACCTGTGCCTCTATATCTGTTTTGATGCTTTCCTTAGGGTAGGGTATGGAGTGGACCATCTGGGAAGTATACTCTCATTGTGCCGATATTGGAGAGTGCAAATTTCCTTTCTGACGTGTGATGCCTCAAGGGGGCCGCCCGGCTATTGCCGATTTTCAATGACAGGACTTTGACATTCATAACACTTAATAAGGTTGCTTAGGTCATCTCCAAACAGTATAGGATTTTGGTCTTCTCCCTTCGGTTTTGCGACACCAGGGTGATTTACCCTGAAAATTAGTTTTTCAAATTCTATCTGCTCCCTTGATAATTATTACTAAAATTTTATATTACTACCCTATATAGACCTGATGTAGACCTTCAATAATATGAAGAGTTTTTTCCTTGAAGTAATTTTTTTGCCAGATATGAACTTTTCCATTATGGAAAAAATAAACCCTAAAAATTAGTGGAAAAAAATTAAGAAAAAAAAATTGGAAAAAGGGCTTCATCTCATTGTTTTATAATGTATATCTAAGTTATATACCAAATTTCAATGCTATATCTTTAAAACTAAGGGAGACTATTGAATTTGAAGGTCAATAAGTATTTTTTGAGATACGGGGCGTTCAAAGTTTTTCTTTGTATTTTTACAAAGACAATATTAATAAATCACAATTATTATGAATTTTTTGTTCTTTTATGGGTATTAACAAAAGAAAACAAAGTTATTTATCATAATTCAATCATAAATGAATATCCTTTTGCTCAATATCTTGCCTCCTTTGGGTCCTATGAGGCAAGGCTGCCGCTCATCCATCCACAACACACACACACACACTCTCTCTCTCTCTCTCTCTCTCTCTCTCTCTCTCTCTCTCTCTCTCTCTCTCTCTCTCTCTCTCTCTCTGTGTATGTGCTTACTGGAGTGAATTTTCTTCTTTATGTTAGCAATGTAATGATAAAATTCATGCCGAAAATGAGAAAAGCAAATCTAAAAATGAGTGAATGTCAGAGGTCAAATTCAGGCATGTATGCTCTCTTAGGTTTCTTGTAGGACTGAAGGACGAAGGGTGTAATACTACATAATCTTCGACTCGTGGAAGTTATACAGATACCATTGTTCACAATTTATTTTACATTAAAATGTAATAATTATCAAAATTTACGATAACAAGAATACTGTATTTTCTTGTAATGAACAATGTTAATGGTTTATTGAGTTACTTTTACTAATTACCCTGTAACTATGAAAGTAAGAGGAATTTTGACAAAATATTTCGTATATGCATTCTCCATTGCCATACGAAGCTCAGTGAATTTTTTCGTCATTTTGTGTTTTTCTTCCCCCATATATTGGCATTCAGGCCGACCCCCTTAATGTTCTTGAGCAGGTAAATCAAACTAATCACTTTCTCTATCTCAATCTTATCTTATGGATTCTTTAAGCAACGAACCCCCACCCCCTGGATACACTGACTCTTCCCCAGCACTGTTGATGACCTCTGCTAATTTAATTAAGGATAATTCTGTTGACTTAGGAACAAAAAAAGACCCCCTCTACTAATGTTTTAAAACCAAGTAATTTGGGTAACAAAGGGAAACTTTGAATCCTTCATGTTACCAAATTCCAATAGATACTGTTTGTGGTATGCTATGTAAAGCATTTAAATGCTTTGGAGTGTTAAAAGGAATAAGAATGAAATTTGACAACGAAAAATGGCACTCATTGATATCTTGTAATACTGAAATCATGAAGAAGCATTTAATGCCATATGTAATATCAATAATATTGAAATTGATAATTTAAATATCATGGGTGCCCTATGTGATAAGATACCAAACCTTTCAAACAGAAGCCCCTACAATGTTTCAAGTGTTTCAAATTTTGACACCCTTCTAAAGTTTGTAAAAATGAAAAAATGTGTAGCATATGTTCCAGACCTTACCACGGATACTGTACACTTGAGGCCAGCTGTTTGAACTGCAACTCAAACCATAAATCCACTGACAGGAGCTGCGATATTTGTAAGTTTGAAGAAGCTGCCCTCAACAAATCCAATGTAGAACATGTAAGTGTGGGACATACCGAAAGACTACTGAATAAACCAAACGGCTCTGCAAAGGCATTAAAATCAAGAGAAAATATACCACAGGAGATATCAAACTCACGTAGTGCTGCCAGTAATTCCAAGAAAAGAAAGACATCATCTAATGATTATAAGATTTTGCATGACAAATTAACCATATTGCCTTCTGAAGCTTTTCCATGGTGTATTAAAACTGCGGCATTGCCCATTTCTGTACAACCTTCATCCCCCGTTACCTACAACAGTACTAACCTCTCTCGGCCATGTCCTTGCCTGATTTGATGGAGGTTCCACTTGAAACCAAGTTACCAGGTGCACCTGTGGTTGGGAAGGTGCAAAAACCTGGTAGCTCACCACCTATTAATCAGAAAAGAGAGAGACCTCTATCTCTCTCACCCTCTTCCATAATAAATACAGTAGGGTCCCGAATTATGCGAGAATTTGGTCGATTAATGACCTCGTGTAAATGGAAAATCGCGAATTTCGAAACACACAACTAATAGAAATAATTCCATTGCGGCCATGGCAACCAGCAATTTGCCTATTCAAATGTGTTTACTACCCATTTCCAATATTTTCTTTGTACTATACTGTATTTCTTTATAATATCAAATTGTTCTTGTAAATAAATAAAACATTTAATATACTTTAAAGTTCTAATAACTTGAAAAATGGTTAAAATTACAACCAGGATAGGTGTAAACACCATATATTTCCCGTTATAACACAACCCAAAATACAGACAAATTTTAATGTTTGTCATATCTATTGTATAATACAACTGGTGAATAGCAAAACCATCACTCTATAGACTAGCTTGTTGTATGATTGAAAATCCAGAATTATCAAAATAAAGGTGATTTTATATCATGCGTTTCCTAAACACGCTATAAAGCACAATAGAAAACGACAACCAATGTTTTGTTTACGTTTATCTCTGATCACAACGAAGAAACAGACGCATTTATACATCTGTGTTTTTGAATTGACAGCAATTTTACCAAGTATAGATTATATGTTGAATTTGTTATTACCAATGTTCTAATTATTTTTTATTAGAACTTTCAAATAAATGAAATGAATGCCATTTATGAAATGTTTTTCTTTATGATGCCGCCTGAAACGGAAACCTTCCATTTGTTTACGCTCCATCTTCGATCATAATAAAAAAACGAATGCATTAAACACACATGATCTAAGTCATAACTAATGATATTACAAACATTTAGTAAACATTATGTTATTACAAATATTTTACTTACCGTATCCATATAAATTCCTAAATTCGTAGCAAAGCTGGAAATTTTTTTTTCCTTATGCGTTTAATCCACAATAGCAAACTGCCGCTAATGACAGAGTGATAACTTACGATAATTCTAAACTGTTACGAAAGATAATTGTCCTTTCCATATCCAAAATACTTTTCCTAACTTCAGTTATAAGTCAACTTGTACCCACCTCAATTATGGATCCATATGCAAAAAAGGTAAAAGAAGAAATTACTAGGCCTATTTTTAAAGTCACCGAACAATTAGGTTACCGCTATAACGTTCGATGAGAGAGAGAGAGAGAGAGAGAGAGAGAGATGGTTTTAAAGTACTAAACAATAAATATGATAGGTTATAACACATTGATGTTTATGTAATATTAACTGTATAGATGGTTTGAACAAGTTAAGAAATGGTGTAAACAATTCTTTGTTATTGTATTCGCGCGGAAGCTAGACATCAGCTGATGTGATCACAGCCAAAAGTAAAACAAAAATAAGTTAGCAATACTCGATCTTTAAAACACACCCGAAATTTAACAACATAAGTACATGTTTTATTATAGCGCAATTGACATTTAAAGAGTAAAAATTTTCTGGAATAGAATGGTGTTTCCTAAAAAATAGTGGTTTGCGGACGAAATCGGTTACCGTATTTTAAGCTATGATTGAAATGGATGTATACACGATATAATTTTTTCGTTTTGTATTTAATTGACACTTCAAGAAAACCGATTTTGGTTTCTTCATCTATTTGTAAGTATTGTATAACGAGAGAGAGAGAGAGAGAGAGAGAGAGAGAGAGAGAGAGAGAGAGAGAGAGAGAGAGAGAGAGAGAATCAGCTGTTGTAATTGAATGTGTTTTTGTTTTGTGTACCCCCTGAAGCGAGGAATTGATCGCCACAACTAACAATATTCATGTTAATTTCATTCATAAACTCAAGTTGCCATATGTGAACTATGGTTTTATTTCTTACGGAGAGAGAGAGAGAGAGAGAGAGAGAGAGAGAGAGAGAGAGAGAGATTTCTGCCATCAAATCTCTCTCTCTCTCTCTCTCTCTCTCTCTCTCTCTCTCTCTCTCTCTAGATTTTATTTTACCTTCTACTCTACAAAACCAATGTTTGCAAATCAAATGTATACTGTTTAAAATATGACAACATATTGACGACTCGTTACCGAAGTTTAGGCTATTCACTGCCGATAAACGAACCCAGTCTACTCGTGAAAACCTTGAACGCCCAGAGGGAAAAATAAGGCTTTTAAATATACTGTACTAAACAAAAATAATGCTTTAATATACCATCATTAACACTACCATTACAATTATCGTAAGGTTGGAGAAAGATAAAGATTACCGAGAACGTAACCACATTTCTGTTTACATTTTGTCAGCTGGACTCGCATAGTTAACAGTTGATTTCATTGTTGATGTGAATTTTATCCTTAAATAGGCTATTCATTATGAAATTATGTTAATGAAATGTAATGTTAATATTGTTTTGTAACATTTATTATAAATCACCGTATTTAGGGCTACCAATATACTTAAAAAGACAATAGATTTGATACATTTTGTAGTGCTTGACTCGCGAACTTTGAACAGCCTCGCCGATACAGAAAATTTATTTTTGAAAAATAGCGATCGCGGAAAAGGGGAATCGTGTAATTCGAACACGCTTAATTCGGGACCCTACTGTATTTGAGATATGACATCAAATGAATATGATGATTTGTCTGTTGATGTTTCTGATCAACTAGAAGAAAATTTAGATAAATCAGAAATTCAAGTTGTGGTCCACCATCCCCCTCACCAGTGAAATCAAAAAGACAAAAAGAAAATCACAAACACAAAAGCCAATTTATCAAGACTCACTCTAATAAAACCACAGGGAAATAGTGTTAGATGAAAAATTGCTAATGGGAAGACTTCATCTCAAAATTCTTCTAAAAAATAAACCATAGTTTTTTCGTCCAATTTGCCATAGAGTTGTCAGGGTTTAAGGGGCAAATATGAGGACCTTAAGCTCTTGGTTCACGAGCATTCCCCCATAATTTTATGTCTCCAAGAGAGCAAGTTTGATGATAATACCCCATGTCCTTGCAAATATATTAGCTATAGGACGCCTTATGATCACCGAGAAGCGAGCCATAGCGGAAGTCTCATATACGTTCGTCGAGATGTTCCCCAAATAACTGCTGGCAGTGGTTGTACAGATTGATATAGGGAGAAAATATACAATCTGCTCTCTACTTGCATCCAAATGATACCATATCGATGATAATTTAGTAAAGTAATTCAACAGCCCCCTCAACCTTTTCTTTTTCTTGGAGATTTGTATAATAGACATCTTTTGTGGGGTGATGTTTTAGCAAACACCAGAGGCAATATTATATCATCAATTGTGGAAAACGAGGATGTCGGACTCCTTAATACAAGAGATCCCACACACTTTCATGTTTAGACAGGTACTCTGTCATGCATTGACCTTTCAATTGCAAGCTCTTAACTGCATTCTTGATTTCGATGGGAGAACATTAGATGATTGGCATACTAGTGATCATGCACCAATCATTATAAACACTAACAAAGGTTCACCTTTACAAAGATCGCCACGATGGTATCTTGACAAGGCAGACTGGGTTAAATTTCATGAGCTAAGGGAAATGGAGGAGAGTGCAGAACAGTTTGAAAGTGTTGATGCCATAGACTTAAATGAATGGAACTCTTCATACAGCAGGAATCAATTCAATTCCCAGAACAACAGGGTTATTCAAACGATGACCAGTCCTGTGGTGGTCTTCAGAACTAATTGCCCTGCATAGTGCCACAAGAAGGCCCTTAACAAGGTTGTGCAGATGCCGTACTGAGAATTAATTATATATAAAAAATGTATAGCACAGTTCCGTCGTGCCATGAAAGAAGCTAGGTGCCAATCTTGGGTATCTTTTGTTTCCTCCATTACTAATAAAAGACCCCTATCTTCTGTATGGAGGAAAGTAAAAAAGATAGGCCAGTTCACCCCCAACCCACCACCAGTGTTGAAGGTAAATGATCAGTATGTGACTGAAGCAAATGAGGTTAGTAATGCCCTGGCTGATCATTTCTCAAATGTATTGTACAAGTGTGAAGCGGCTCCTGGTTATCAGTATAGGAGCATTGAAGAAAATAAAATTTTAAATTTTGCAACAGGAAGGGAAGAATCATACAATTCTCCTTTTACTGAAAGAGAAATTAATTTTGCACTTCATACTTATGATGATACAGCCCCTGAACCCGATGGAATTCCATATGCATTGATTAAATATGTATCTGTTAATACTGAGTTATTTATTTTAAGCATTATTAACAGAATATGGCATGATCATAGTTATTCAAGTGTATGGGAACTAGCCATTATTTTAGCATTTTTAACCCGTTAAGGATAATTTTCTAGCAGCAAACTACCGACCAATTGCATTGACTTCTTGTTTATTTAAGATCATTGAGAAGATGGTCAATGCAAGACTGATGTGGTACCTGGAAAAGAAAGGTATTTTATCACCTATGTAGTGTAGATTTAGAAAAAAGCACTCAACTACTGATGTGTTGATATAACTGAAATCCTCTATTTGAAGCCTTTACTTCCAAAGATCACCATGTAACAGTTTTTTTTACCTTGAAAAGTCGTATGATACTGTATGGAGATATGGTATTTTTGGGCTCAAGCCATGTCATCCTGATGAAAGGTCCTTTAGGTAGCTTTCTAAGGGATATTTAACTACAGTGATATTCCCAGAGAATTGACCACAAGTCTCCAGAATTCTAACTCCTGGTGCGAATATCCTTAAAATTTCTCTTAGGATATCACATAATATTAGGGGACGTATATCTGGATACGACACGTGGCAATCTTCACCCCGAATAGCATTTTCGCTTCAAGGGGGAAGAGTGGCAAAACTGAAGGGGAGCCGTTATCAAGGCTACCCTTCCTCCCGTACTATTACAAGGCTCCAGATGGTGCTCATTCCTTTTTTGGTAGCGATTTTGCACGGTGGTTTTCCCTGTTATCTAACATTCTTGATCGTTCTTGAGAGGATTTATTATGCGTTCTCCAGCTTCTTCTCCCTCTGGAAAGTTGAGTATTTAATCTTTACAGTGTATAATTTTTAGCTCCTGCTCCACAGTGAAATTAGTTTAATTTAATGTATTTATGGAGCTTGGCCAGTCACCGGAGGTGCCATGTTTGGCGCTGTTGTTCGTCATGCATGTGTTATTTAGTCAGCAGAACGACATTCCCAGTTTTAATAGCATTAATAAATTATAAAAGCTATTTAGGCACAATTATACTAGTGAAGATATGATTATGCATACAAATTTCCTCATCCTCTTTGTCGATCTTATACGTTAGAGTTTCGGCGATTTAGGTAACCGAGATCTCGCCCCGCTAGGCTACCTAGCCTAGGCGCTTTAGTATACTTTCATACATTATCCCCGTTTACCCCTCGTGTATCGTTTTATCAATTCAACAGGAGATAGTATATCTCCTAGAATTAATTATTTAACTCGATACTCATCTCCTGTGGAGATTTAAGGGTAATCCCTACTTCCCTCTGAGAGCCACCATAGGCGACAACCCTATCTTGGTCTCGCCATAGAGTAGTCACTCTGGCTTGACTAGGCTAGTGTTTTCTGTCTCCCACCCTGGCCGGCGAGTATCCCTGCTTGGGTTTTCGACAGAACCTCAGAGTATTCAGTCTTTATGCCGGCAGCTGAGCTGCAGGGCGAGTAGTCACTCCCATGCCGGGCTTAGAGCAGTCAGTATAGGAGGCTAAGCCTCCCTAGGCCGCACTTGAAGTGGTAGTATAATGCCGCCCACCTTCTCTCCTGCGGTCTAGAAGACTAGTCCTGTTTCGGCAGACCCTAGGCTGAAGAATAGATATTTTTCTGCCGCCTAGGATGGTGCCAATACTGAAACAAAGTTTCACCCTTGTGTGGAAGTGGCGGCAATCCTGCCGCCATCTCCTAACACTTTATACAGGACCCTTTTCCTGCCCCTCTCTGTCCTTTAGCGATGGCCTAGCTATTGCAATCCTGTGGCCGTTGCCCTACAATCTCCCCGCTTGCCAGGTAGATCGTAGCGCCGGCTGGGCTCCTACTTAGGCGGCTTAATAGCTGCTCCAACTTTCCCCTATGGACGCAAGACTCCAGGAAAGGTTGTGCCAGCTATGACGGCTGCCGGTGGGAGACCCCTCTGCCGTTGAGTGTTCTTCAGTCCTCCCTTGGGACTGCCATCCACATCCCTGAAACCGGCAGCGACCGGCAACGGATCTTGTGGCTGGATGTAAGCCTGAATGATGCATTCTCCACTTCCATTTGAACCCTCATTCTGGAGGAAGGTAGTGAGGTTATATACCTACACCCTTATTTATTGTATGCATACATTTTAATAAGGCAGCCCTCCACTCCATGCTTTCTCTCTCTCTCTCTCTCTCTCTCTGTCGGCTAGTGCGCCCGGTACTAACCCAGCTGGCAGCATGCCGGCTGGACCGGTGCCACCAGGTACTAACCCGCCGGCTGGACTGGTGCCGCCATGTACTACCCAGCCGGCAACATGCCGGCTTGACCGGTGCCGCCAGGTAATAGCCTAGCCGGCAACATGCCGGCTGAACTACAGTATATGATATTATACAGTAGCCAGTATATTTGCAGTATAGTATATACTGCAGACAGAAAACTATAGTATATATTATACAGTAGTTATTTTCCAACATACCCTGTGTATCCTTTCACAGTCTATTGTTGAGACCAATTCTATATTGAAAGGAAGAATTCCTTCAATACACTGATAAGTAATCAGTTGATAACTTACCCCACAATATTAAATAATTTAAGGAAGGTCAGTGTTAGTATACACTAATTCTATCCCTAGAGGCTAGAACCCTTCACTTGTGAGTTTGCCTTGATAGGGAAACTCTAAAAACATTAATATTGGGGGGAAGTCAGAGCAGTTGGCTGGACAGGAGGCACAAGTATGTGGTCCTCCAACTGTCTTTTAGTAAAATTAATTTTTTGTATACTGTACAGAAACTTTTGTATCTAGAGGTTTCACATGTCATTTCAGATAAAAAGATAATAGTTAGAATTTTTGTAAAATTATAGGAAGCAAAGTAAACACCTTACCTTGCAATTATCCCGCAGTTCATACTCCTTGCAAGGGTAGTTTCTGACTGGATTGAAGGAGGGATTTTATTTATTAATGAAAGAATTTGCCCTTTTTTTAAGAGAAAAGAAAACTGTTTAAAGATATCAAAACAGGATAACATAAGTTGTGCTCCAATCAACTCAACATTCTGTTTTTCATATTCATAATAGATCTAGAACAGAATTTCCCACAGTCAAGCTCAATCCATCAACCAGAATAACCCTTGAACAAACAAAACTTGCTCCTGACATATACTGTATATGTACTGTATTCTCTCTCTCTCTCTCTCTCTCTCTCTCTCTCTCTCTCTCTCAAATGAATAAATTTGTGTGAAAATAGGAAAATACAGTATTTCTGAATTAATTTTTCTTTGGATTCTACAGGCAACCTTGGAGATAATGGTGAGACCATCACCAGAAGGATGGTCCAGACCATGATTAAAGAGTTTATTAATGCACCTGAATTACTAACTAGTGTTATTCCTGTGAACTCTCCCCAAGACATAGAAAGACTGAACACTGCAGCTGAGATATTTGAAGAAATTGTAACCAAGAGAGACTTCCCAGAATTTATTACAACTTACCTAAATCAAGATCACACATTTCTTAAGTATCAGAAGATTTATGAAAGTTAGGTGGTGTTCAAGCAACTCATGGCATTTATGAGTTTTTATTTTTAAGTGAGTTCTTCTAATGTAAAGATGTTTATCAAAATTTGTAATCCTCCTTTACTTTATTCTTTTTACTAACATTAATTTAGAATGCCTTCTTAAATAACTATAAAACAATACCACTGAGTACGTTATAAATGATTTCCATTAGTTCTTGTTTTATTTAAATGTTTTATGTCATTTGGACAAGGTTTGGTAAGTTTCTGAAACAGATGAATTGTCCTTTGAACTTTATATGATAATCATGAATTTGTGAAGTGACATCTGTTTGTTAATTTGCTAACAAATGCCTATGATTTTACAGCATACAATCTGAGTTTCTCAAGTGATACAAAAGATTACAGAAGCATATTTTTCTATCAGCTATAGGTTTAGCACATGTGTACTTTGCTGAGTAGTAGGTTATCAAAATGAATTAAATGTGAAACATTTAAGTTTTATATCCAGGTAAGTGGCTGAGCTTTTAATTTTCCATATTAATTTTTACAACATTATTTAGTATATAGTCTTGCATCATTAAGTTGTTCGCTTTGGAACAAATACTGTATTTGATTTATGTAAATATGATTTTCCTTTAAATGAAATTTTTAGGAAATTTTTTTTTTCAATTCTATTCAGCCATTTTAAAATTTCCTACAACTAATTCATAATTATAAAACCTACTAGCTTAGAAATTAATAATAATATTAATAATGAAAATACAGTAATAATGATATTGTCTTGTATACTCATAAAGAGAAACTGGGAAATTAATAAGTGATTCTGGAGATACTCATATGAAATATTTAAACTATGTATGAGGAATATGGTGAGAACTAATGTAGGCTTACTAAACACATAATAAGAAATTTTACATTGTAATAAATTGCTTTCAATATTTTCAACTTTGTTAATCATTCAATTGCAATATTTTTACAATTTAAAGTAGTAGTTAGTAATATATAAACTCCTAGGATACTGTGTCTCATTCAAGAAGGTTTCAGAATATAAATTTGAATCAGAAAATAGAAGTTTAGGAAGACAGTTTGGTGTAGTTTTCATAACTAAACAGTCATTGGATGGTTCACAGAATGTGTTCACGGAAGTAGGGGAAAATTTGATAAGTACAAAATATAATACAATATGTTTTATGGCCTGATAGAAGACTGGATTGATTAAGAATAGCACAACTGAAGGTCCAAAGGCTGTTGCTAAGGATCTCTAGACTTGATACTGTATTGTACTGATTAACTGTATTTTATGTAAATACCCTTTTGGTAAGTAGAATTAGAAAAAATCTACCATTCGGACAGAGAGATAAAGATAGAAACCAGTGAATGGGCAAAGGGATGTTTCAAAGAGCCGTCATTATCCCGGATATAGTTCCCTTTTTGGCTATTTTTCCCTGGTGGCCAATGGAAAAGAAATTGGAATAGATTAAAAGTCTCTAATGCATTTAAACAAGGCGCATGTGTCTTATTAATTTTACATCTTTATCTGAGTGAATATGATATACGGCATTATATATAATATATATATATATGTATGTGTATACATATGTATATGTATGTGTGTATATATATGTGTGTGTGTGTGGTGTATACAGTATATATATATATATATATACAGTATATATATATATATATATTGTGTGTGTGTGTGAGTGTGTTTTTGTGTTTGTGTGTATGTGTTTAATAGGATTACAAAGAATTCCAGTGTACTGAAAAACTCTGTTGGTAGAAAAAACCCAGAAAGAATCAAATGATTAAGATTTAGAGGTCACCCGTTCTCAGAGAAGAACAAGATTAGTCCGACACGCTAAATCAGTTAATACGCAAATGTCAAGCTGAGCCAATTTTCTTGTATCCTCACCGAGAGGTCGTGAAGGTACGAAATTACTTGAAATCTATACGAAATATTAAGAAGAACTGTCATTAGACTGCCACTTTCGTTTGGGAGCACTATAACAATGTTTTGTTAGTTAATAACCATAAGTCTGTTGCACATAGATAGCTACCCATTGACAGTCGCATATTAGAAATGTCACAGAGTTTAGAGGTGACTTATTGAAGATCATACTAGGTTAAGAAACTTGATTAAAGGCACTGAATTTATATAAAATTAATTTACAATATATATAAAGTATATGAAGTTAAGAATGTTAAATTGTGGCATGACCTCCTGACAGTTTCTGCCATAACTATCTTTCAGGTGATCCTATAAGGGAAGAAATGTAGTTCCATGTCTACGGACATAAATGACACATTGGAGATATTCTTCCATTTATTATATAAATGGAGCAATATGCTTGCAAAGTGAAGATACCCTCAGATGGGTTCCTATTACTTGAACAAATGCTTCAATTATACTGACCATCCACACGAGAAGAACCTCTAACCCTTTTACCCCCAATGAATGAATGATTTAAAGTTTTCAGGCATCCTGACATCTAAGGTCATTGACGCCGTACCCCCAATGGACGTAATGCTACGTTTCACAAAACTCATCCCTTTACCCCCATGGACGTACTGGTACGTCCTTGCAAAAAAATGCAATTTACATTTTTTTTTTTTTTTTTTTTTTTTTTTGCATATTTTTTTATACCTTTATGAGAAACCTCAGGCATTTTCCAAGAGAATGACACTAACCTGACCTCTCTATGATGAAAATTAAGGCTGTTAGAGCAATTTGAAAAATATATATTGCAAAATGTGCTTGAAAAAAATAACGCCTGGATGTTAAGGGTTGGAAAGTTCCAAATAGCCTGGGGGTAAAAGGGTTATCATGGCATATGCCTGACAGAAGATAGCTGACCTCTTTTTTTGCTTTATATCAGGTTCTCACAAGTAGTTAGGTCAGAGGTATTTTTAGAAACACAGTGTTAATATGGCACTCACCTACATTAGGCACATACATAGCACACATTCATTGCATCATCAAGTTTATCTGTAAGTTATAACACATTTCAAAATAAGAAATGGAAATGAGGTCTACTCAGAAAAATTTCCCCACACATCAACTCTTGGAATGTCACACATACAGGGACATATATTGATTAACACTTTTGGAAACTACATCGTCAGGAACAACATGTATGTATGCCTGATGGTGTTCAGACACTACACACTTACAATACTTTGTACAACAGCTGTGCTATGTTTCACCATCTTTATTTGGTACTGACTCAAGTACGCTGTCTCTACTTTTTGCTTCTTTGGCAGTAATCTTTTTGAATAAACATAATCATGTACCAATATCTTAACCCTTTTACCCCCAAAGGACGTACTGGTACGTTTCACAAAACTCGTCCTTTTACCCCCATGGATGTAGCGGTACGTCCTTGCAAAAAACTGCTATTTAAATTTTTTTTTGCATATTTTTTATAATTTTTTTTTGAGAAACTTCAGGCATTTTCCAAGAGAATGCGACCAACCTGACCTCTCTATGACGAAAATTAAGGCTGTTAGAGCAATTTAAAAAAATATATTGCAAAATGTGCTTGAAAAAAATAACCCCTGGGGGTTAAGTGTTGGAAATTTCCAAATAGCCTGGGGGTAAAAGGGTTAATAAGTTCAGTTCTGAACCATCCATTGTACTTCGTACTTTGTCTTGCATTAGCTCGTTTCAAAAACTTTTCAGCTGTGTTTATTACTCTGAAACAAATTTAACATACAGTACAGTATACACATGGTACTGTTACGTTGAGTCATTTAGCAATTCTTTCTGATTAATCAGGACCATTTATGGTAACAGAATCTTGCCTGTACACTAGAAAGAAAGACTTGTTTCTTAGTAATGAATTATATGTAATATTTAAGCTTGCATGGCATACCAATGACAAGAGTCATCTGCCTCTAACTTAAAATTTACACCATATCCTCATTATAGGCTTCTACTAGGCCATTAGCTGAAGGTCTACAGTATCATGCAGTTACAAAAATTTTCTATTTTCATGTGTCCATGACTGGTTTCATCACCTTATTTTTTAATTTCAGCCCATTGTTACTTAATGTTGTAGTACTTTCACACAACCAAACATAATAATGAAAGAGCATAAGGCATTGACCCATGAATTTGTCATTTTATTGACAATGGAATAGATATGAATGATCAGGTAAATGCATGCATGAATATACATATAAACATGTTGGATTAGACCAGTAGGAAATGGTCGCACCGCATTTACGTATACGTTCTCTATAGAATTTAACAGGGACCATGGGCCACTTCCTGGTTTCTGCTAGTGTTTCTGTCTTTTAAAATCGTTACAAGCATGACATGACTATACGTATGTCCTCCTTATTGTTCTATCAATCCCATTGTGGATTGCTCGATTAAGTAAAGATGGAGGACGAACCGCCCTTGCACAACATTAACCTCCCTGCTTCTCTTATGTACATTATGATATCCTTCTCTGTAAAAAATTTATTGTGGCACATTCAGGAGGAATGGGTAACAGCCTGAATCTCTCTCAATCACAGCTTACACTTGTTCCATCCATTCCTCCTTTTTGCTGTCCCTCTCGTAGTTGTTTTATGTCCTTGCTCCCAAAGTTGATAACACCTGTATCATCAGAGCATTTCATTCTGGACATCCGTGTCCATGGTCTCTATCGTCCACATGCAGTCATATCTCTCTCTCTCTCTCTCTCTCTCTCTCTCTCTCTCTCTCTCTTTTGCAAGTACTTTCCCATTTTCTATTTAATTCTATTTATGACTAACTGATCCAATTTCTTTGATTGCCAGGCAGAAGACCAAGTAGGTAAGCTAGATCCTTTTATCCCTCCTCTTGCTTAAGTAAACAATCTTAAATAACATACTTTTTATTTTAGGGATGGAGTTTCTTTATATCGTGGATGCTCTGAAATATTTATTTAACTTAATTTTTATAACTATTTTTGTTGTTAATTTTATGTAATGCTGGATGATTATGTCACATTCAGGATGATAGTGCATTTCTGTTTAGTTGGGTAAATTCTAACACGAGAGCTTTTTATTAAACTTACAAGTCTGTCAATAAAGACGTAACTATTATACTGTAGTAGTTTTTTGTATTCAGTGAAGAACATTAGTTAAAAATTCACAAGTGATAGTATCATTACTATTATTCAAGATGTGATGTTACTTAGGCTATGCCCTTTGTCCATATGCCTCCACATAGGCTAGGTGCATCACTAATTTGCTATTTGAAATCAATCAGATGTAAGTTAAGTCCGACTGAAATTTTATGAAATTACATAAGTCTCTCAATTCCACCTTTTTGTTGTGGATAGCAGTTGTTAAATTATTATCACTAGGGTATTATGAAAAAGGCTGCTAATTTTAGTTTCGTTTAGTATGTTACAACTTGTATCAGACTAAGGAGGTACCTAACCAGGTTATAATATCCTTATACAGTAATGACCTCCTTTTGAGTCCATCATTATGACAGATGAATATAAACCTTTATGTTCTTGGGTTACAAGGTCAACAGCCATAGCCCGTTGAAAATACCACTTCTCGTCTGATCAGTGAAGTTAAGCAATGTTAAGTCTGATCAGTACAGTAATACCTCGACATACGAGTGTTCTAACATACGAGAAATTTGAGATACAAGGAAAGTTTCGAGCAAATTATTGCCCCCGAGATACGAGACAAAGTTGAGATACAAGACAAAGTTGAGATACGAGACAGTTCCCTATGCAGCTGCTAGGTGGCCGAGTGTGTGAGAGGCTGCTCACAAAGACAGCATCGCTCTCTTTCCTGTCGGCGTAGTGTTAGCATTTTTTACGTCTATTTTTGCGTCAATCAGTACAGAATTAAGTGAATAAGCAATGGGTGCAAAGCTAGCGAGTGCAAACAACTGTAGTGAAAAGAAAAAACGTATGATGGCAATCAAGATATAGCATGAAATACCAATTTTATGGAAAAGAGGCACCCGGACAAGTTGGTGTGTGGTCGTGCGTTAACCTTTTGTAACGACACTTGTGCACGTCATTTTCGTAACATTTTGAAGGGGAGACAATAGCAAGCATCCCTAGATAGGTTCCTTTTTAAAAGGCCGGCAAAAAGTGAAGGTGAAAGCGAGTCAAAAAGCGAGGCAAAAAGAGCAGAGCCGGAAGAAGAAAAGTAAAAAAAATAAAATGAAAACAAAATTTGAACTAAGTTTAGTGTAACATAAAATTAACATTTATTTTTATGTGTGTACAGTAAGCTTACTTCATTTAAGTTAAATTTAAAGTTCAAATTATGTTATGTTGTGTTACAAAAATGTAGTGTACCGAACGTGTTGCCGTCAAGTCTCTCTCCTCCCCTTTCTCTCTCCCTCCTCCTCCGCACACACCGCCGTTAGCCTCTACCGTCTGTCTCGAAGTTAAGAACTCCATAATGTCACATTTTATTGCAGATCATAACCAGTACATAGGTATTTGTTATTTTGTGAGCATAGGTTGTGAATTACAACAATTAAAAACATGTTTTTTCCACGGTAATATACTGTATTTAGCCGTTTTTCAGGGAGTGGGAAGGGATTAATTTTTTTAGTTATTTTATATGGGAAAAATTGATCTGAGATACTAGTGAATTGACATTCGAGCTCGGGTCCCGGAACGCATTAAGCTTGTATCTCAAGGTATTACTGTACTGGGGTGGGTGACCACCTGGGAACACCAGATGCTGCTGGTAACAAAATTTTCTAGTTTCCTAATTGCGGTTTCGGGTAGTATCTCTGAAATGTTTTTTAAATAATGATATTTGCAGTTAATTCCAGTGTTATAAAAATATTTATTTTATCAAAGAATGCTAGGCCCGTTGATTATAGAAGAAATGATGACAATACTTTTGCAATAGCCTATATACAGTAGTTAGTTTTTGTTGCATTAAAAATTCAACGCCAATAATTCCTTCTGTGGTAGCTCAGAAGTTCATTTCATTCTTGGTTGAAAGTAATATTTCAGGCCTAACCTACCCTTTTTCAAACTATAATTTAACTCCTAAAGTGGTATTATTATTATTATTATTATTATTATTATTATTATTATTATTATTATTATTATCATTATTATTAATTGCTAAGCTACAACCCTAGTTGGAAAAGCAGAATGCTATAAGCCCAGGGGCTCCAACAGGGAAAATAGCCCAGTGAGGAAAGGAAACAAGGAAAATAAAATATTTCAAGAACAGTAACAACATTAAAATAAATATCTCCTATATAAACTATGAAAACTTTAACAAACTAAGAGGAAGAGAAATAAGATAGAATAGTGTGCCTGAGTGTACCCTCAAGCAAGAGAACTCCAACCCAAGACAGTGGAAGACCATGGTACAGAGGCTATGGCACTACCCAAGACTAGAGAACAATTGTTTGATTTTCGAGTGTCCTTCTCCTAGAAGATCCTGCTTACCATAGCTAAAGAGTCCCTTCTACCCTTACCAAGAGGAAAGTGGCCGCTGAACAATTACAGTGCAGTAACCCTTTGGGTGAAGAATAATTGTTTGGTAGTCTCAGTGTTGTCAGATGTATGAGGACAGGGGAGTATGTAAGAATATGCCAGACTATTCAGTGTGTGTAGACGAAGGGAAAATGAACCGTAATCAGAGAGAAGGATCCAATGTAGTACTGTCTGGCCAGTCAAAGGACCCCATAACTCTCTAGCGGTAGTATCTCAATGGATATCTAGCGGTTTTAATGGATTTTTGAATAAGTATATTCTAGTGACACACGGTACTTACCAGGTCCAAGTTCTTCTCACAGAGCCTTGAATTTTGTACAGCATCTCACAGAGCCTTGAGTTATGTACATTATCTCACAGACCCTTGAATTCTATACAGTATTTAATTTGCCCTCCAACATTGATAACATTGTTCTTCTACATTACTAGCTGGTTTTTAGACACCTAGAATTTGCTAGGTTTAAAACTAAAATGGTAGCCAGGATTCATATATCTCTCCTCTCGATCACATTGGTAACTTCAAACCTTGATTTGTCCCTTATATGCTGAGATGTTAAGCCGGGTACACACATGCATGCAAAAGAATGTAACGGAACATTTTCCTGTAACAAAAATGCCAGTTAGGACGGAGAATGGAACCCACACACTGTGCACATGGGCGCGCTGTTGCGCAACGTGGTCATTTCCACCCATTGTCGGTAAATGCCCATCTCATCAAAGGGATGTTACATAACGCGTTTTGAAATGTCTGAACGGAACGTGAATTGCACGATGATCATAAACTGGCTACGCTGAGTCTACTCAACTTGATGACACCAAGAAGATCCAGAGTTTTTTTAGTCTGATCCCCTCTGATTCCCTTTGTCGATAGAAATAACGAGATTAGGAACTGATATCTATTAGAAAAAAGAGAGAGAGAGAGAACACTGTAATATAATTTTACCTCTTCTGCTGTCCACCTGAAATGAGATAAGAAGGTGGAATATCACTTCTCTATATATGGAGATAATATATTATGAGATGCCTACAATATTTGCTCGACATTGACTAGAATAGAATTTGACGTGAATGAATGATCCTCATTGTTCTTTTATTAGATGATGGTCACTACTTGCTGGATGCCAGATCGTATTATTTGCTAGTTTTATGTTCTAAAGAACCCTTAAAAAATAGATATGTGAATTTTCTATATAGAAAATTGAATGTTTACTCAGATTGATGCAAAGCTAAGGCTCTGTCAATGACCAGGTCCAGCTTGGATATTGTTGAATTTTCACGGTTCCTGTTTTATGGTAAAAAAACATTCCGTTTCAGCTATTAAGAGATACAGTATACTGTAGATCCATGCTTAATTCTGTGCTGAAGCATCCATCTGAGATTAGATATCTTCGTTTCAGTTATTACAGTATAGCGATTGTATTGGATTGTTGCGTATGGAAAGACCATAGTAGTAAGGTCAGTTTTCTGGAATTTAAATGTTGTTTTACAGAACAGTATTTAAAAGATCAGAATTTTGTACAGTTGAAATCTTTCTCTTAAAGATTTCACAAGTAGAACCCTTGTCATATTAGCATAAGCTTTAGCTAAACATATCAGTGTAATACAAACTTTGTCAAAGTAACCTTCGAGGAAAACAAAATTATTTTGTCCATTTTGTCTTCCTTCAGAAAAAAAAATTAAGGCTGAGTGTTCCTCTATTATTCAGATCCCTAAGTGGATAAAAGCATTTCACTGTAAAATAGGTTTCTTTGCCCAGTAAGACCTGTTTTAGACAAAAGTTCAATTAACAGAGGTAGTGTCCCTAATTTGTTTTGTGAGTTTAGGGTGCCTAATTGTCCTATGACCAAAAATACAATATTTATAATTTGAGGTTTGATCACAGTAGCAAGATAAAGACACTTGTGCATCAGTTACCACTTACCTGTAGTGTTCCTTCTTTTACTAAGGGAATGTATTTATTGAAAGGAAAGAAAATATGGAAATTTTTAAATTTCTTTATATATTTTGGGTAGATATCAATTAAATTGAGCTTCTGTAGAAAAAGCAACATGAACATCAGGTGAGCATAGAAATAAGAAATTTCATTGTTAAAATTACATTTTTCAGATCAGGAATATTATATAAATGAGAAAGCTACCTAAAAATAGTTTCAGGTATAGCATCACATGATTTGTTTCTGTTATTTTTTAGTTTACAATTCCTCAGATAAACCAAACGCAATGTATACCATTTATTCTACTAAATGATTTTAAATCATAGGCATATTAAGCTTTTAGCATATTGTAGTACTGTACATTTATTTTTAAATACCTTGTTCTGAAATATATGAAGCAATTATGTTTTTGATGTCTCGGTTGAGTCCCTTGTCAGGCTGGGAGGAACGTAGAGAGGAGACGTCCTCTTTTTTGTTTCATTTGTTTGATGTCGGCTACCCCCCAAAATTGGGGCAAATGCCTTGGTATATGTATTTATGTAATTATGTTTTTTTTTTATATGTTCAGTATTTTGAAATTATATCTTGGAATAATATTTTAAGGGGACAGTCTTATCAAGTTCTTGACTGTTTTCAGAATGATCAAACCTTGACAGGATTTTAAGGTTCCAACTCATTCCAGTTTGCCTTTTTTATTTATAACTATATACTTAGGTAAATATAAGTAAGTTCTAGCTGAAAGGTTTCCAACTAATTAACTCATCTATATGTATTCAAATTCTGTTATGATAAGCTCTTTTTGTCTATATTTATATGTTGTTGATGCAAAATATGTAAGCAATGAGTATTAAAGAAAAAGAGAAAAGCCTAGCATAATTAGAGACAAAGATTGAAACGAGTAAAGTAGATTAGGTATAATCTTGTCTTAGTTTGATTAAGGAAAAATGTATAGTACTCAATTCAAAAATGTGTAAAAACTGTTAGGGATACAAATTACAAATTAGAAGAAAATATCAGAGCTGCCTTAAATCCATGTGGACCTGGTCTGAGGACCAAGATGGTGATTAAAGCCTTCCAGTATTTATTAAAACTTGTATGTAATAAGATACTTCATCATTGTTCTGTATGCACTAATTGTTAGGTCACTGTTAGAATCAACATCATGTGTGCGTTTTGATTGAAATTTATTGTGATAGACCCTGCAAAGTATCTGTTATGCATCAGAGACATGGTAACTCATAATTTGATGTACATGGATACTTGGATAAGAAACACAACTTGTGCACAAGATTTTATGCCTAATCTTTCTCTTGATTTTTTATAAGTGTTGAGAACCAGGAAAAGTTCAAGGAAGGAAAGTGAATTCCATAAGAAACTTGGCGTCATTAATACTTTAGATTGCCGTCAAGCTAAAAGTTCATGTGTTGCCTCTTATTTAGGGAAATAATTTTTCATATCCAGAGAAACTTGGAAAAATTTTATAAAAAAAAAAAATGAAGCACTGTACAGTATTTCATCCTTTACTTTTGTTAGTAAATGTTTTATTCTATCCTAGTACTATTTCTAATGTCATTGTTATTGCATTGGATGTTCAGAGTATGTTCTGCCAATGTTAAATCTGTGTCTTTAAGTTATTGTGCATCTAAATAAAACTGTTTTCATTCCTATTACATGTACTACAATATTTTACTTTGTGTTTTTCTGATAGTCTTGTATTAAAATTTATAATTTAGAATTATCAAAGGGAATTTTAGCAACCAAAATATTTCCTGGTGATTGCTACATTCCTTTATTAAAATGCATTTTCCCATTTTTTCACAGTTGCAAACATAATTGTGTAGAAAACGTAATTTGTTTGATTAGCATAATGTTTATTTCTAATTAACAAATGGTGGATAGCCAGAGATTCGGAACTGCCTCGATGCCCTATAGTATGTGTTAAAAATCAGTCAGTAGTTAATTATGAAAATTGTAATGCCCAAGGGAATTAAGATATTGCTTAAGGAAATAGAAACGACTGGTAATTGCATAACAATGAGGAAACAACAGAAAATCCTGTCTAAATTTGAGAAGCGCTCATCCAGCATGGCTTGAGCATAGGGTTGCAAACACTCAGATATGCAGAATTTAAAAAAAAAAACTAGCTTTTGAATACCTTTTAAGTTAAAAGTCAAAAGTTGCAGCTGGTGGGAGGGATGAGGGGCCAAGTGTGAAAGTTAGTTTGTTGCAGGTAATTCTAAAACCTGGAAGAAATCCATGATGATGACTACTCACCAGGCCATGACAATGTTTTTTGGTTGATAGAACTGTGAAAGTTTATTGGTTTACCTTGTTGCAAGGCTACCACTAGAATGTCTTGCAAAATACACTGCAAGTTGTGCTTTAGGTTCTTTGCATTTTCTTTGGGCCTTAGCTTCATTGTTTCATGCCATTTACATTTCATACATAACTATTGAGATCTTCCCACCTAGTTTTCAAACTTCCTCAAGAACTTGCTTGTCTGTTACTACAGTAAATAAAGGCTTGGTTCTCTACCATATTTGTCCATGGGTTAAGCATTAAAAGTTTAAGGATATTTTACCTTCCAGTGAACTTGCAGTTGCTATTGCCAATTCTTTCTCTTTAAGTGTTATCCATCTGATGTGGCAAGAAAAGATAATTTTTCTGCCAGTAAATGCAACCTCATTAATAAAGTCTATATTTCAGGGTATTATCCTCTTAAAAGACAATGCCTGTGATGGTCCATAAATTGGACTGATGTCATATTTAACTACATTACAATTTAACCATAACAGAAACCATTTTTGTTATTGTACAACCCAGGAACATAGGTGGTGGGCTACCCCTAAATCTGCACTCCTTGATGTAGGTGCAACAGTTCATCCTTTACTTAAACGAGATGGCTCTGTCACCCACTGTCGAAAGGAAAAGGCAAACCCTTTTGACCGTTTTTATGTTAAACAGGCTGACATAAGTCTTTTTATTTTTTATATATGAAAGAACTGTTTTACTGTTATTACTGTTCTTAGAATATTTCATTTTATGTTTTAATTACTTCTCATATCTTTATTTCCTTTCCTCGCTGGGCTATTTTTCCCTTTTGGAGTCCTTCGGCTTATAGCATCCAGCTTTTCCAACTAGGGTTGGGGCTTAACTAATAATAATAATAATATAATCATAAGAAGAAAGGTCTTGAGTAGGCTAAAGCTGTGTGTTATTGTGATTACAACTAAAAGCATCTCAGAAGAATAAGAAATGGGACATCTGAAACTGCAATCAAAATTTTCAGTGGCGATGTCTTGCTTCAAAAATTGTGTTAATTTTCCCATCTGTGGAAAGAATTCCAACTACCAAATGTTCTGCTACAATGGTAGGGAAATGTGGCCAAGGGCTTTGAAGACTGGATCATGATACAGTAGTGTTCAAATGCAGACAAAGATCTATGACTTCTTGAAGGCTTCTCTACATCAAGAGAAGGAGTAAAACAGCCTCCTTGGAATTTCATATAACAAAACTTCGCTAAAAATCCTCCATTATATCCTAAATTGTTTCACGTTCAGGTTAATTTTTTGACCTCCCTACCACATCCTCTGCTTGATTAGATGGCAAGTATATTTGGTCACACATGCCAGGGTTTGACCTATACTACAGTTTCTTTCAACAGGAATGTTGATGTTCCGTACACAGAATCCCTAGTGCTTGAGGTTAGTACTGTACAGTATTAATCTTTATCTTCCTAAGAGGTAAATTTTCCCCATCAGATTTATAGTAGCCTTTCTCCTATTTTTATTGAAATATTTGCTGGTTTCAGAGTGAATTTTGTACTGGTAGGTGAAGTTGAGGTCATCATATTTACTCAGGGTTTGTTTTTGCTTCTTTAGATATATTATTTTTATGTATGGTGGTTTGTTTGTTATTATTATAATTGAGATTATGGGTAAAGGTTTATTTGTATGATAACCAAGAGTATTTTATAAATTTTTGATAAAAGTATAGTATTTTATTAAAGAATACAGAAGTTTTATTATTGAAACCTATAAATATTTTCCCCAGGTAGACAGAATAGTGGTGAAAAATTGCCTAAAACATTGGAGAAAAATACCACCTTATAGTGGACAAAAAAAGCATCTGGAGAAGAGGTAAAGGTATGGTCACTAATTATGCCAATTGCTATTGATTCAATCCTGTCAAAAGAAATTGTAAAGAATGACGCACCATGCGCATGAAAACTGTACTCATCTCGTAAAATTATGTCAACGTTATTCTGTTTTAATGGTAAAAAGGCAAAGTTTTTCACAGTGATTTAGTAAATCACTTTATATTATCTACAAAAGATAATATAAAGAGAAACCTCTGAAGGCTATTATTCCCATGTGCCCTAGTGTTAGCAGCTATATAGGAAGATATCACAAATTTTAGCAGTAATTTGTATTTTTCCTAGCTATACAAACCCTCGTCCTTTAGTAGGGGTAAGATTCTGGTAAAAGCTGGCCTCGGCTACTAAAGAATCATCAAGCTTATGGCAGCCACCACCCAGTAGCTACTGGTGGTATGGATCTGTCATTGCACAGAGCCTTCATTTTGAGTTTTCCTGGGACCTGTGGGGTGATTGTGGCAGGAAGGGAAGCTCAAAGGAAAATTTCAAATTACAGTGATTTGTCAGTGCAAATTCAAACCTTCATTCTCTATTAGAGGAGTTATATTTAGCAGGAAGGAAGTCCAACTGGCTGGCTAGCAACTCAGTCATGGATAAAGAGCAGAGCAAAAGGATTCTTGCATCCTGTAACCCAGGGATGTATGACATTCTGCATCACAGCCTAGAAAGTTTTTAGACAAGCACCTATCTTCAGTGTGAAATACTGTATAAGTATTGGGTTTGCCTTAACTGTCACACACCCTCTAATAAGAAGTGTGGAGATTCTGCCCTTTTTCTGTCTTGGTAAAATAACTACAAGTAACAAGTGTGCTCATCTGCATCTGCGTCCATTCCAGCTTCATACCTTAGTCTTATGCTGCAACCACCATCTCAGACACGATGCTTCTCGTCTTGATAGGAGTGAGGCTCGCTATGCCACTTGATGGGCACTAAGATGGGTCCTATGTAGAAAGCATCCAGGGACCTGTGGTCGCAATCCAGAAGATGATGTGTCGTGAAGGTGGTGTCTGTTCCAGATGCCTGCCTTCAACACTGGGGCAAGTGAATGGCTCTTTTTGGAGTTCAAAGTTGTACCTATCCCTCTGACTTCATGAGCTCTAGCAAGTACATCCATTTGCTCCATGTAGTCTCTACTGATGGTATCAAGAAGCCAGATGGTATTTTGTGAGATTTTCTTTATCTTTCTTGTACTTACAAAGAGATTCTCAAAGTGGGGTCTATATAATCTTGTACGCTTTATGTAAAGCCTCACTGCCCTCATAGGATACAAAAGCAGGTTATCAAGATTATCGGTGGCATCTTTTAGTGATGAGACTGAAAAGGAGTCCGACCTAGAGTCACTAATCAAAGGGTTCTATGTTTTAGCCACAAATTTGGAAACAAACGAGAACAAGATCTGCCTACACTTCTGAGAATTTGAAATTAGGTACGATAGACCGCGTAGCTCTCCAACTCATTTGGTCAAAGCTAAGGCCAACAAGAATACCCTTTCAAGTGTGAGGTCCTGATCTGAGGCTCTCATCAATGGTTCTTATGTCCCTCTACGTCTTCTGCTCCTCCATCAGACGACATGGGTAAGGCCTTGGCTAGTCTCATGATGATGATGGAGAGTCTTCAAAAGCAAAACGAAGAAAGGGACGCTGAATTAAGGAGAAGGATGGACCATCTCGTATCATCCCGTGCGTCTCAGAAGAGACTCAATGTGAAGGATCTTCCTTCTTGCTCCGAAGTGAACCCTTGGAGGCATACAGAGTACATGCCAATTACAAATGGGAAGATCTTCATTTCAGAAAAGCTGGTGGCCATCCTCATAGAGGATATTGACTTTTGGCCCAGCTGTGAGTCTTACCCAGACTGCTTTGTCCGCTTGAAGGCGGAATTTGTGTCCAAAGAGGAGACAGAACCAAAAGAGGTCATAGTTCTTGACCATGGTAAAGCTCAGGCTATGCTGGCAAGTAGTCTGAAAGACAGGGGCTTCACTAATTCAAAAGTGCCAACCCTTAGCAAGAAACACCCTTTGTTTCTTGCCCCAGCTAAACTAGCCTTTCCCTTTGCGGAAAAAGGGTTTAAGGCAGTTATGAAGGCAGTGAAAGCAGGGAAACCTTGCCCTACACTCGAGGAGTGTAGACCCTTATCCTTAGCTCTGCCTACAGATGACAAGGACTGGAAGGAAATACACCTTACCTTCTCAGTTGGAAAGTTGGAAGTGGATTTCACTGGACGCCAGTTCAGCGAAAACCTCCCTAAGATGTCTGACTTTCTCTTGCGTAAAGAGCAAGAGACCAAGGAGAGACTTGCCACATCCCTGTCTCTCCAGATTACCTTGGAGGCAATGGCAACCAATAATAGACCTATATGGCTTCGTTAGGGCCAGACGTGCATGTAGGGAATTTGTGTTTGCTTCGGCTGCAGTGAAACACAAACCCAGAAAGCTGATAGCTTCCAATATCTGGGGAAAAGACCTCTTCCCGAGCGAAGTGGTCAAAGAAGTAGTTGACAAGGCTGCCACAGAGAATAGAAATCTTCTCCAAAAGTGGGGCATGTCGGTGAAGAGGAAGTCTTCCCCGGATGAGGGTCCCAAACCGAAAAGGAAGACGAAGAGACCTAGGTGGCCCTCTCGCCCTGCCAGGAAACAGCAACAACAACTTCCCGCAGTTCCTATGACCGCAGTGCCCCAGATGGTGGCACAACCCCCGCCTACCTACCAGATGGGGCCTCAGCAGCTGGTCGCACAGTCACCAGCTTTTACTCCAGCCTATGAGAGGCAGACCACTACCTTTCGCCTGGAAGGTAGAGGGTCGAGAAGGGGCTCCTGTAGACATCGTCCAAGAGGAAGAGGGGGTAAGGGAGGACGCGGTCAAGGAGGCAAGTGCTCCAGACAGCCGAAGCAATGAGAAAACAACAAGTTCAGGATGTTAACCCTTCAACACATAAGGACCCTGCTGCCAAAACGGGCGTTTACAGTCTCGATAGACATAGCAGATGCCAATTGGCATATTCCAATCAACTGCCCACTCTCCTCCTACCTAGGATTCAGGCTACAGAAGAAGAAATACGTCTTCAGAGCCATGCCCTTCGGACTAAATATAGCCCCAATGATTTTTACAAAGCTTGCAGATGCAGTCATTCAAGAACTACACCTAGAAGGTGTCCAGGTGGTGGCCTACCTGAACAACTGGCTGGTGTGGGCAGCATCCTAGACAGAGTGCATGCAAGCATCCAAGAAAGTGATCCAGTTCCTGGAACATTTGAGATTCAAGATCAACGTAAAGAAGTCTCGATTATATCCAGCTCAGGAGTTTCAGTGGCTAGGAATAAATTGGAACTTAAAGTCACACCGTCTCTTCATTCCCCCAGGGAAGAGGAGAGAGATAGCAGGATCTGCCAAGAGACTACTGAAATCCGACAGGATATCAAGACACCAACAGGAGAGAGTACTGGGCTCTCTTCAGTTTGCATCAGTGACAGACCCAATGCTAAGAGCACAGCTAAAAGATGCATCAGGAGTCTGGAGAAGATACGCATCAAACGCTCGAAGAGATCTAAGAAGACCAATACCGACTCGACTACGATCACTTCTCAAGCCATGGTTGAAGGCCAAGAACCTGAAGAGGTCCGTGCCCTTACAACCACCTCTACCTTCAGTCATCATCCATACGGACGCATCAAAGGAAGGATGGGGAGGTCACTCTCACCAACAGAAAGTCCAAGGGACTTGGTCCTCTCTATTCAAGACCTTCCATATCAACGTTTTGAAAGCCATAGCAGTCTTTCTCACGCTGAAGAAACTGTCTCCTCGCCAGTCAGTTCACATAAGACTGATTCTGGACAGCGAGGTGATAGTGAGATGTTTGAATCGTCAGGGTTTGAGATCACCCAAAATCAACCAAGTGATGTTGGCCATCTTCCGCTTAGCGGAAAAGAAGAGATGACATCTATCAGCAGTTCACCTTCAAGGGTTCTGCAATGTGACAGCGG